>NC_143147.1:28490807-28641120 GCF_059928025.1 Delphinapterus leucas | reverse complement strand
CCCCGCCCAAGATCCGGCCCGTCGCTCACAGGGACGTGGCCCCGGAGGCTTCAGGGCCCGGGGCCCGCGGTCCCTTGGGCATCGCCCCTGCCCGCCGACGCGGCGCTAGGAGCCGCCCAGCCGCAGCCCGGGCCGGCCCTCCTGCCCGACAGCAGCTGGCCCGAAGCCACTGGGAGCCACCATCGTGTCGCCACGGCCCCTCAGCCCCGGCGAGGCCACCCTTGCCCGCACACCACCCGCCGGGCTCAGTAGCCCGCCCCTGGCGGCCGGCAGGCCAGGGGAAGCGGCCCCTGCCCTCGATCCCGCTCCCGCACCCGGCCGCGGCGGTGACACGGCGGGGGGCGGGGCTTTTGCCGGAGGGAGCTGTGGAGGGACACACCCACCGGCACACAGGTGGCGGCCCCGGGGCGGGGCGCCGGTGGGGGCGGCCAGGTGCAGGTCGAGGGGCTCGCTGGCCGAAGGGAAGGCAACCGGGCCCGCGGCGGAGCCTGGGTCCGGGCCAGGCACCCCGGGGCGTCTGGGGTGCGGCTGCCTTCCAGGGCCGCCTTCTGGCCGGGCCGGCGGGGAGCGCCCCCTCCGGCGCGCGCGCCGTGGTGGGAGGGGCCTGAGGAGGCGGGGCCTGCAGCGGGGCCCCGGCGCGGGCGGAGCCGGCGGCCACCGCCCGCGGGCGAGTTAAAGGAGAAGGCGGAGCGGGAGGCAAAAAGCCTACAGCACCCGGTATTCCCAGGCGGTCTCCCATCCAAGTACTAACCAGGCCCGACCCTGCTTAGCTTCCGAGATCAGACGAGATCGGGCGCGTTCAGGGTGGTATGGCCGTAGACGGGGGCGGGGACGGCGGGCTGCCTCTTGAGGCCCACTTTCGCTGGCGCTTGCGCCTCACCGCCAGCCTGGCGGTCAGCCCGCCCCGGCAGGACCACGTCGCCCGCCCAGGCAGGGGGAACGGAGGTCTCGGGTACCGGGCGGTGGCGGAGGCGGAGGGTTTGGCCACCCCCTCCCAGCCGAGGGCGGGCGTGACCCAGCGAACCCTTCCGCGCTTGGCGCCCCGCCCAAGATCCGGGCCGTCGCTCACATGGACGTGGCCCCGGAGGCTTCAGGGCCCGGAGCCCGCGGTCCCTTGGGCATCGCACCTGCCCGCCCACGCGGCGCTAGGCGCCGCCCAGCCGCAGCCCGGGCCGGCCCTCCTGCCCGACAGCAGCTGGCCCGAAGCCACTGGGAGCCACCATCGTGTCGCCACGGCCCCTCAGCCCCGGCGAGGCCACCCTTGCCCGCACACCACCCGCCGAGATCAGGAGCCCGCCCCTGGCGGCCGGCAGGCCCGGGGAAGCGGCCCCTGCCCTCGATCCCGCTCCCGCACCCGGCAGCGGCGGCGACACGGCGGGGGGCGGGGCTTTTGCCGGAGGGAGCTGTGGAGGGACACACCCACCGGCACACAGGTGGCGGCCCCGTGGCGGGGCGCCGGTGGGGGCGGCCAGGTGCAGGTCGACGGGCTCGCTGGCCGAAGGGACGGCAACCGGGCCCGCGGCGGAGCCTGGGTCCGGGCCAGGCACCCCGGGGGCGTCTGGGGTGCGGCTGCCTTCCAGGGCCGCCTTCTGGCCGCCAGGCGGGCCGGGCCGGCGGGGAGCGCACCCTCCGGCGCGCGCGCCGTGGTGGGAGGGGCCTGAGGAGGCGGGGCCTGCAGCGGGGCCCCGGCGCGGGCGGAGCCGGCGGCCACCGCCCGCGGGCGAGTTAAAGGAGAAGGCGGAGCGGGAGGCAAAAAGCCTACAACACCCGGTATTCCCAGGCGGTCTCCCATCCAAGTACTAACCAGGCCCGACCCTGCTTAGCTTCCGAGATCAGACGAGATCGGGCGCGTTCAGGGTAGTATGGCCGTAGACGGGGGCGGGGACGGCGGGCTGCCTCTTGAGGCCCACTTTCGCTGGCGCTTGCGCCTCACCGCCAGCCTGGCGGTCAGCCCGCCCCAGCAGGACCCCGTCGCCCGCCCAGGCAGGGGGAACGGATGTCTCGGGTACCGGGCGGTGGCGGAGGCGGAGGGTTTGGCCACCCCCTCCCAGCCGAGGGCGGGCGTGACCCAGCGAACCCTTCGGCGCTTGGCGCCCCGCCCAAGATCCGGCCCGTCGCTCACAGGGACGTGGCCCCGGAGGCTTCAGGGCCCGGGGCCCGCGGTGCCTTGGGCATCGCCCCTGCCCGCCCACGCGGCGCTAGGCGCCGCCCAGCCGCAGCCCGGGCCGGCCCTCCTGCCCGACAGCAGCTGGCCCGAAGCCACTGGGAGCCACCATCGTGTCGCCATGGCCCCTCAGCCCCGGCGAGGCCACCCTTGCCCGCACACCACCCGCCGAGCTCAGGAGCCCGACCCTGGCGGCCGGCAGGCCCGGGGAAGCGGCCCCTGCCCTCGATCCCGCTCCCGCACCCGGCAGCGGCGGCGACACGGCGGGGGGCGGGGCTTTTGCCGGAGGGAGCTGTGGAGGGACACACCCACCGGCACACAGGTGGCGGCCCCGGGGCGGGGCGCCGGTGGGGGCGGCCAGGTGCAGGTCGACGGGCTCGCTGGCCGAAGGGACGGCAACCGGGCCCGCGGCGGAGCCTGGGTCCGGGCCAGGCACCCCGGGGGCGTCTGGGGTGCGGCTGCCTTCCAGGGCCGCCTTCTGGCCGCCTGGCGGGCCGGGCTGGCGGGGAGCGCCCCCTCCGGCGCGCGCGCCGTGGTGGGAGGGGCCTGAGGAGGCGGGGCCTGCAGCGGGGCCCCGGCGCGGGCGGAGCCGGCGTCCACCGCCCGCGGGCGATTTAAAGGAGAAGGCGGAGCGGGAGGCAAAAATCCTACAGCACCCGGTATTCCCAGGCGGTCTCCCATCCAAGTACTAACCAGGCCCGACCCTGCTTAGCTTCCGAGATCAGACGAGATCGGGCGCGTTCAGGGTGGTATGGCCGTAGACGGGGGCGGGGACGGCGGGCTGCCTCTTGAGGCCCACTTTCGCTGGCGCTTGCGCCTCACCGCCAGCCTGGCGGTCAGCCCGCCCCGGCAGGACCCCGTCGCCCGCCCAGGCAGGGGGAACGGAGGTCTCGGGTACCGGGCGGTGGCGGAGGCGGAGGGTTTGGCCACCCCCTCCCAGCCGAGGGCGGGCGTGACCCAGCGAACCCTTCGGCGCTAGGCGCCCCACCCAAGATCCGGCCCGTCGCTCACAGGGACGTGGCCCCGGAGGCTTCAGGGCCCGGGGCCCGCGGTCCCTTGGGCATCGCCCCTGCCCGCCCACGCGGCGCTAGGCGCCGCCCAGCCGCAGCCCGGGCCGGCCCTCCTGCCCGACAGCAGCTGGCACGAAGCCACTGGGAGCCACCATCGTGTCGCCACGGCCCCTCAGCCCCGGCGAGGCCACCCTTGCCCGCACACCACCCGCCGAGCTCAGGAGCCCGCCCCTGGCGGCCGGCAGGCCCGGGGAAGCGGCCCCTGCCCTCGATCCCGCTCCCGCACCCGGCAGCGGCGGCGACACGGCGGGGGGCGGGGCTTTTGCCGGAGGGAGCTGTGGAGGGACACACCCACCGGCACACAGGTGGCGGCCCCGGGGGGGGCGCCGGTGGGGGCGGCCAGGTGCAGGTCGACGGGCTCGCTGGCCGAAGGGACGGCAACCGGGCCCGCGGCGGAGCCTGGGTCCGGGCCAGGCACCCCGGGGGCGTCTGGGGTGCGGCTGCCTTCCAGGGCCGCCTTCTGGCCGGGCCGGCGGGGATCGCCCCCTCCGGCGCGCGCGCCGTGGTGGGAGGGGCCTGAGGAGGCGGGGCCTGCAGCGGGGCCCCGGCGCGGGCGGAGCCGGCGGCCACCGCCCGCGGGCGAGTTAAAGGAGAAGGCGGAGCGGGAGGCAAAAAGCCTACAGCACCCGGTATTCCCAGGCGGTCTCCCATCCAAGTACTAACCAGGCCCGACCCTGCTTAGCTTCCGAGATCAGACGAGATCGGGCGCGTTCAGGGTGGTATGGCCGTAGACGGGGGCGGGGACGGCGGGCTGCCTCTTGAGGCCCACTTTCGCTGGCGCTTGCGCCTCACCGCCAGCCTGGCGGTCAGCCCGCCCCGGCAGGACCACGTCGCCCGCCCAGGCAGGGGGAACGGAGGTCTCGGGTACCGGGCGGTGGCGGAGGCGGAGGGTTTGGCCACCCCCTCCCAGCCGAGGGCGGGCGTGACCCAGCGAACCCTTCCGCGCTTGGCGCCCCGCCCAAGATCCGGCCCGTCGCTCACAGGGACGTGGCCCCGGAGGCTTCAGGGCCCGGGGCCCGCGGTCCCTTGGGCATCGCCCCTGCCCGCCCACGCGGCGCTAGGCGCCGCCCAGCCGCAGCCCGGGCCGGCCCTCCTGCCCGACAGCAGCTGGCCCGAAGCCACTGGGAGCCACCATCGTGTCGCCACGGCCCCTCAGCCCCGGCGAGGCCACCCTTGCCCGCACACCACCCGCCGAGCTCAGGAGCCCGCCCCTGGCGGCCGGCAGGCCCGGGGAAGCGGCCCCTGCCCTCGATCCCGCTCCCGCACCCGGCCGCGGCGGCGACACGGCGGGGGGCGGGGCTTTTGCCGGAGGGAGCTGTGGAGGGACACACCCACCGGCACACAGGTGGCGGCCCCGGGGCGGGGCGCCGGTGGGGGCGGCCAGGTGCAGGTCGACGGGCTCGCTGGCCGAAGGGACGGCAACCGGGCCCGCGGCGGAGCCTGGGTCCGGGCCAGGCACCCCGGGGGCGTCTGGGGTGCGGCTGCCTTCCAGGGCCGCCTTCTGGCCGCCTGGCGGGCCGGGCCGGCGGGGAGCGCCCCCTACGGCGCGCGCGCCGTGGTGGGAGGGGCCTGAGGAGGCGGGGCCTGCAGCGGGGCCCCGGCGCGGGCGGAGCCGGCGGCCACCGCCCGCGGGCGAGTTAAAGGAGAAGGCGGAGCAGGAGGCAAAAAGCCTACAGCACCCGGTATTCCCAGGCGGTCTCCCATCCAAGTACTAACCAGGCCCGACCCTGCTTAGCTTCCGAGATCAGACGAGATCGGGCGCGTTCAGGGTGGTATGGCCGTAGACGGGGGCGGGGACGGCGGGCTGCCTCCTGAGGCCCACTTTCGCTGTCGCTTGCGCCTCACCGCCAGCCTGGCGGTCAGCCCGCCCCGGCAGGAACCCGTCGCCCGCCCAGGCAGGGGGAACGGAGGTCTCGGGTACCGGGCGGTGGCGGAGGCGGAGGGCTTGGCCACACCCTCCCAGACGAGGGCGGGCGTGACCCAGCGAACCCTTCGGCGCTTGGCGCCCCGCCCAAGATCCGGCCCGTCGCTCACAGGGACGTGGCCCCGGAGGCTTCAGGGCCCGGGGCCCGCGGTCCCTTGGGCATCGCCCCTGCCCGCCGACGCGGCGCTAGGAGCCGCCCAGCCGCAGCCCGGTCCGGCCCTCCTGCCCGACAGCAGCTGGCCCGAAGCCACTGGGAGCCACCATCGTGTCGCCACGGCCCCTCAGCCCCGGCGAGGCCACCCTTGCCCGCACACCACCCGCCGGGCTCAGTAGCCCGCCCCTGGCGGCCGGCAGGCCAGGGGAAGCGGCCCCTGCCCTCGATCCCGCTCCCGCACCCGGCCGCGGCGGTGACACGGCGGGGGGCGGGGCTTTTGCCGGAGGGAGCTGTGGAGGGACACACCCACCGGCACACAGGTGGCGGCCCCGGGGCGGGGCGCCGGTGGGGGCGGCCAGGTGCAGGTCGAGGGGCTCGCTGGCCGAAGGGAAGGCAACCGGGCCCGCGGCGGAGCCTGGGTCCGGGCCAGGCACCCCGGGGCGTCTGGGGTGCGGCTGCCTTCCAGGGCCGCCTTCTGGCCGGGCCGGCGGGGAGCGCCCCCTCCGGCGCGCGCGCCGTGGTGGGAGGGGCCTGAGGAGGCGGGGCCTGCAGCGGGGCCCCGGCGCGGGCGGAGCCGGCGGCCACCGCCCGCGGGCGAGTTAAAGGAGAAGGCGGAGCGGGAGGCAAAAAGCCTACAGCACCCGGTATTCCCAGGCGGTCTCCCATCCAAGTACTAACCAGGCCCGACCCTGCTTAGCTTCCGAGATCAGACGAGATCGGGCGCGTTCAGGGTGGTATGGCCGTAGACGGGGGCGGGGACGGCGGGCTGCCTCTTGAGGCCCACTTTCGCTGGCGCTTGCGCCTCACCGCCAGCCTGGCGGTCAGCCCGCCCCGGCAGGACCACGTCGCCCGCCCAGGCAGGGGGAACGGAGGTCTCGGGTACCGGGCGGTGGCGGAGGCGGAGGGTTTGGCCACCCCCTCCCAGCCGAGGGCGGGCGTGACCCAGCGAACCCTTCCGCGCTTGGCGCCCCGCCCAAGATCCGGCCCGTCGCTCACATGGACGTGGCCCCGGAGGCTTCAGGGCCCGGAGCCCGCGGTCCCTTGGGCATCGCACCTGCCCGCCCACGCGGCGCTAGGCGCCGCCCAGCCGCAGCCCGGGCCGGCCCTCCTGCCCGACAGCAGCTGGCCCGAAGCCACTGGGAGCCACCATCGTGTCGCCACGGCCCCTCAGCCCCGGCGAGGCCACCCTTGCCCGCACACCACCCGCCGAGATCAGGAGCCCGCCCCTGGCGGCCGGCAGGCCCGGGGAAGCGGCCCCTGCCCTCGATCCCGCTCCCGCACCCGGCAGCGGCGGCGACACGGCGGGGGGCGGGGCTTTTGCCGGAGGGAGCTGTGGAGGGACACACCCACCGGCACACAGGTGGCGGCCCCGTGGCGGGGCGCCGGTGGGGGCGGCCAGGTGCAGGTCGACGGGCTCGCTGGCCGAAGGGACGGCAACCGGGCCCGCGGCGGAGCCTGGGTCCGGGCCAGGCACCCCGGGGGCGTCTGGGGTGCGGCTGCCTTCCAGGGCCGCCTTCTGGCCGCCAGGCGGGCCGGGCCGGCGGGGAGCGCACCCTCCGGCGCGCGCGCCGTGGTGGGAGGGGCCTGAGGAGGCGGGGCCTGCAGCGGGGCCCCGGCGCGGGCGGAGCCGGCGGCCACCGCCCGCGGGCGAGTTAAAGGAGAAGGCGGAGCGGGAGGCAAAAAGCCTACAACACCCGGTATTCCCAGGCGGTCTCCCATCCAAGTACTAACCAGGCCCGACCCTGCTTAGCTTCCGAGATCAGACGAGATCGGGCGCGTTCAGGGTAGTATGGCCGTAGACGGGGGCGGGGACGGCGGCCTGCCTCTTGAGGCCCACTTTCGCTGGCGCTTGCGCCTCACCGCCAGCCTGGCGGTCAGCCCGCCCCAGCAGGACCCCGTCGCCCGCCCAGGCAGGGGGAACGGATGTCTCGGGTACCGGGCGGTGGCGGAGGCGGAGGGTTTGGCC
This sequence comes from Delphinapterus leucas, assembly GCF_059928025.1. Lineage (NCBI taxonomy): Eukaryota > Metazoa > Chordata > Mammalia > Artiodactyla > Monodontidae > Delphinapterus > Delphinapterus leucas. The sequence continues at coordinate 28,633,842 of NC_143147.1, read as the reverse complement.
ACCCCCTCCCAGCCGAGGGCGGGCGTGACCCAGCGAACCCTTCGGCGCTTGGCGCCCCGCCCAAGATCCGGCCCGTCGCTCACAGGGACGTGGCCCCGGAGGCTTCAGGGCCCGGGGCCCGCGGTGCCTTGGGCATCGCCCCTGCCCGCCCACGCGGCGCTAGGCGCCGCCCAGCCGCAGCCCGGGCCGGCCCTCCTGCCCGACAGCAGCTGGCCCGAAGCCACTGGGAGCCACCATCGTGTCGCCATGGCCCCTCAGCCCCGGCGAGGCCACCCTTGCCCGCACACCACCCGCCGAGCTCAGGAGCCCGCCCCTGGCGGCCGGCAGGCCCGGGGAAGCGGCCCCTGCCCTCGATCCCGCTCCCGCACCCGGCAGCGGCGGCGACACGGCGGGGGGCGGGGCTTTTGCCGGAGGGAGCTGTGGAGGGACACACCCACCGGCACACAGGTGGCGGCCCCGGGGCGGGGCGCCGGTGGGGGCGGCCAGGTGCAGGTCGACGGGCTCGCTGGCCGAAGGGACGGCAACCGGGCCCGCGGCGGAGCCTGGGTCCGGGCCAGGCACCCCGGGGGCGTCTGGGGTGCGGCTGCCTTCCAGGGCCGCCTTCTGGCCGCCTGGCGGGCCGGGCTGGCGGGGAGCGCCCCCTCCGGCGCGCGCGCCGTGGTGGGAGGGGCCTGAGGAGGCGGGGCCTGCAGCGGGGCCCCGGCGCGGGCGGAGCCGGCGTCCACCGCCCGCGGGCGATTTAAAGGAGAAGGCGGAGCGGGAGGCAAAAATCCTACAGCACCCGGTATTCCCAGGCGGTCTCCCATCCAAGTACTAACCAGGCCCGACCCTGCTTAGCTTCCGAGATCAGACGAGATCGGGCGCGTTCAGGGTGGTATGGCCGTAGACGGGGGCGGGGACGGCGGGCTGCCTCTTGAGGCCCACTTTCGCTGGCGCTTGCGCCTCACCGCCAGCCTGGCGGTCAGCCCGCCCCGGCAGGACCCCGTCGCCCGCCCAGGCAGGGGGAACGGAGGTCTCGGGTACCGGGCGGTGGCGGAGGCGGAGGGTTTGGCCACCCCCTCCCAGCCGAGGGCGGGCGTGACCCAGCGAACCCTTCGGCGCTAGGCGCCCCGCCCAAGATCCGGCCCGTCGCTCACAGGGACGTGGCCCCGGAGGCTTCAGGGCCCGGGGCCCGCGGTCCCTTGGGCATCGCCCCTGCCCGCCCACGCGGCGCTAGGCGCCGCCCAGCCGCAGCCCGGGCCGGCCCTCCTGCCCGACAGCAGCTGGCACGAAGCCACTGGGAGCCACCATCGTGTCGCCACGGCCCCTCAGCCCCGGCGAGGCCACCCTTGCCCGCACACCACCCGCCGAGCTCAGGAGCCCGCCCCTGGCGGCCGGCAGGCCCGGGGAAGCGGCCCCTGCCCTCGATCCCGCTCCCGCACCCGGCAGCGGCGGCGACACGGCGGGGGGCGGGGCTTTTGCCGGAGGGAGCTGTGGAGGGACACACCCACCGGCACACAGGTGGCGGCCCCGGGGGGGGCGCCGGTGGGGGCGGCCAGGTGCAGGTCGACGGGCTCGCTGGCCGAAGGGACGGCAACCGGGCCCGCGGCGGAGCCTGGGTCCGGGCCAGGCACCCCGGGGGCGTCTGGGGTGCGGCTGCCTTCCAGGGCCGCCTTCTGGCCGGGCCGGCGGGGATCGCCCCCTCCGGCGCGCGCGCCGTGGTGGGAGGGGCCTGAGGAGGCGGGGCCTGCAGCGGGGCCCCGGCGCGGGCGGAGCCGGCGGCCACCGCCCGCGGGCGAGTTAAAGGAGAAGGCGGAGCGGGAGGCAAAAAGCCTACAGCACCCGGTATTCCCAGGCGGTCTCCCATCCAAGTACTAACCAGGCCCGACCCTGCTTAGCTTCCGAGATCAGACGAGATCGGGCGCGTTCAGGGTGGTATGGCCGTAGACGGGGGCGGGGACGGCGGGCTGCCTCTTGAGGCCCACTTTCGCTGGCGCTTGCGCCTCACCGCCAGCCTGGCGGTCAGCCCGCCCCGGCAGGACCACGTCGCCCGCCCAGGCAGGGGGAACGGAGGTCTCGGGTACCGGGCGGTGGCGGAGGCGGAGGGTTTGGCCACCCCCTCCCAGCCGAGGGCGGGCGTGACCCAGCGAACCCTTCCGCGCTTGGCGCCCCGCCCAAGATCCGGCCCGTCGCTCACAGGGACGTGGCCCCGGAGGCTTCAGGGCCCGGGGCCCGCGGTCCCTTGGGCATCGCCCCTGCCCGCCCACGCGGCGCTAGGCGCCGCCCAGCCGCAGCCCGGGCCGGCCCTCCTGCCCGACAGCAGCTGGCCCGAAGCCACTGGGAGCCACCATCGTGTCGCCACGGCCCCTCAGCCCCGGCGAGGCCACCCTTGCCCGCACACCACCCGCCGAGCTCAGGAGCCCGCCCCTGGCGGCCGGCAGGCCCGGGGAAGCGGCCCCTGCCCTCGATCCCGCTCCCGCACCCGGCCGCGGCGGCGACACGGCGGGGGGCGGGGCTTTTGCCGGAGGGAGCTGTGGAGGGACACACCCACCGGCACACAGGTGGCGGCCCCGGGGCGGGGCGCCGGTGGGGGCGGCCAGGTGCAGGTCGACGGGCTCGCTGGCCGAAGGGACGGCAACCGGGCCCGCGGCGGAGCCTGGGTCCGGGCCAGGCACCCCGGGGGCGTCTGGGGTGCGGCTGCCTTCCAGGGCCGCCTTCTGGCCGCCTGGCGGGCCGGGCCGGCGGGGAGCGCCCCCTACGGCGCGCGCGCCGTGGTGGGAGGGGCCTGAGGAGGCGGGGCCTGCAGCGGGGCCCCGGCGCGGGCGGAGCCGGCGGCCACCGCCCGCGGGCGAGTTAAAGGAGAAGGCGGAGCAGGAGGCAAAAAGCCTACAGCACCCGGTATTCCCAGGTGGTCTCCCATCCAAGTACTAACCAGGCCCGACCCTGCTTAGCTTCCGAGATCAGACGAGATCGGGCGCGTTCAGGGTGGTATGGCCGTAGACGGGGGCGGGGACGGCGGGCTGCCTCCTGAGGCCCACTTTCGCTGTCGCTTGCGCCTCACCGCCAGCCTGGCGGTCAGCCCGCCCCGGCAGGAACCCGTCGCCCGCCCAGGCAGGGGGAACGGAGGTCTCGGGTACCGGGCGGTGGCGGAGGCGGAGGGTTTGGCCACCCCCTCCCAGCCGAGGGCGGGCGTGACCCAGCGAACCCTTCGGCGCTTGGCGCCCCGCCCAAGATCCGGCCCGTCGCTCACAGGGACGTGGCCCCGGAGGCTTCAGGGCCCGGGGCCCGCGGTCCCTTGGGCATCGCCCCTGTCCACCCACGCGGCGCTAGGCGCCGCCCGGCCGCAGCCCGGGCCGGCCCTCCTGCCCGACAGCAGCTGGCCCGAAGCCACTGGGAGCCACCATCGTGTCGCCACGGCCCCTCAGCCCCGGCGAGGCCACCCTTGCCCGCACACCACCCGCCGAGCTCAGGAGCCCGCCCCTGGCGGCTGGCAGGCCCGGGGAAGCGGCCCCTGCCCTCGATCCCGCTCCCGCACCCGGCCGCGGCGGCGACACGGCGGGGGGCGGGGCTTTTGCCGGAGGGAGCTGTGGAGGGACACACCCACCGGCACACAGGTGGCGGCCCCGGGGCGGGGCGCCGGTGGGGGCGGCCATGTGCAGGTCGAGGGGCTCGCTGGCCGAAGGGACGGCAACCGGGCCCGCGGCGGAGCCTGGGTCCGGGCCAGGCACCCCGGGGGCGTCTGGGGTGCGGCTGCCTTCCAGGGCCGCCTTCTGGCCGGGCCGGCGGGGATCGCCCCCTCCGGCGCGCGCGCCGTGGTGGGAGGGGCCTGAGGAGGCGGGGCCTGCAGCGGGGCCCCGGCGCGGGCGGAGCCGGCGGCCACCGCCCGCGGGCGAGTTAAAGGAGAAGGCGGAGCGGGAGGCAAAAAGCCTACAGCACCCGGTATTCCCAGGCGGTCTCCCATCCAAGTACTAACCAGGCCCGACCCTGCTTAGCTTCCGAGATCAGACGAGATCGGGCGCGTTCAGGGTGGTATGGCCGTAGACGGGGGCGGGGACGGCGGGCTGCCTCTTGAGGCCCACTTTCGCTGGCGCTTGCGCCTCACCGCCAGCCTGGCGGTCAGCCCGCCCCGGCAGGACCACGTCGCCCGCCCAGGCAGGGGGAACGGAGGTCTCGGGTACCGGGCGGTGGCGGAGGCGGAGGGTTTGGCCACCCCCTCCCAGCCGAGGGCGGGCGTGACCCAGCGAACCCTTCCGCGCTTGGCGCCCCGCCCAAGATCCGGCCCGTCGCTCACAGGGACGTGGCCCCGGAGGCTTCAGGGCCCGGGGCCCGCGGTCCCTTGGGCATCGACCCTGCCCGCCCACGCGGCGCTAGGCGCCGCCCAGCCGCAGCCCGGGCCGGCCCTCCTGCCCGACAGCAGCTGGCCCGAAGCCACTGGGAGCCACCATCGTGTCGCCACGGCCCCTCAGCCCCGGCGAGGCCACCCTTGCCCGCACACCACCCGCCGAGCTCAGGAGCCCGCCCCTGGCGGCCGGCAGGCCCGGGGAAGCGGCCCCTGCCCTCGATCCCGCTCCCGCACCCGGCCGCGGCGGCGACACGGCGGGGGGCGGGGCTTTTGCCGGAGGGAGCTGTGGAGGGACACACCCACCGGCACACAGGTGGCGGCCCCGGGGCGGGGCGCCGGTGGGGGCGGCCAGGTGCAGGTCGAGGGGCTCGCTGGCCGAAGGGACGGCAACCGGGCCCGCGGCGGAGCCTGGGTCCGGGCCAGGCACCCCGGGGGCGTCTGGGGTGCGGCTGCCTTCCAGGGCCGCCTTCTGGCCGCCTGGCGGGCCGGGCCGGCGGGGAGCGCCCCCTCCGGCGCGCGCGCCGTGGTGGGAGGGGCCTGAGGAGGCGGGGCCTGCAGCGGGGCCCCGGCGCGGGCGGAGCCGGCGGCCACCGCCCGCGGGCGAGTTAAAGGAGAAGGCGGAGCAGGAGGCAAAAAGCCTACAGCACCCGGTATTCCCAGGCGGTCTCCCATCCAAGTACTAACCAGGCCCGACCCTGCTTAGCTTCCGAGATCAGACGAGATCGGGCGCGTTCAGGGTGGTATGGCCGTAGACGGGGGCGGGGACGGCGGGCTGCCTCCTGAGGCCCACTTTCGCTGTCGCTTGCGCCTCACCGCCAGCCTGGCGGTCAGCCCGCCCCGGCAGGAACCCGTCGCCCGCCCAGGCAGGGGGAACGGAGGTCTCGGGTACCGGGCGGTGGCGGAGGCGGAGGGTTTGGCCACCCCCTCCCAGCCGAGGGCGGGCGTGACCCAGCGAACCCTTCGGCGCTTGGCGCCCCGCCCAAGATCCGGCCCGTCGCTCACAGGGACGTGGCCGCGGAGGCTTCAGGGCCCGGGGCCCGCGGTCCCTTGGGCATCGCCCCTGCCCGCCGACGCGGCGCTAGGAGCCGCCCAGCCGCAGCCCGGGCCGGCCCTCCTGCCCGACAGCAGCTGGCCCGAAGCCACTGGGAGCCACCATCGTGTCGCCACGGCCCCTCAGCCCCGGCGAGGCCACCCTTGCCCGCACACCACACGCCGGGCTCAGTAGCCCGCCCCTGGCGGCCGGCAGGCCAGGGGAAGCGGCCCCTGCCCTCGATCCCGCTCCCGCACCCGGCCGCGGCGGTGACACGGCGGGGGGCGGGGCTTTTGCCGGAGGGAGCTGTGGAGGGACACACCCACCGGCACACAGGTGGCGGCCCCGGGGCGGGGCGCCGGTGGGGGCGGCCAGGTGCAGGTCGAGGGGCTCGCTGGCCAAAGGGACGGCAACCGGGCCCGCGGCGGAGCCTGGGTCCGGGCCAGGCACCCCGGGGCGTCTGGGGTGCGGCTGCCTTCCAGGGCCGCCTTCTGGCCGGGCCGGCGGGGAGCGCCCCCTCCGGCGCGCGCGCCGTGGTGGGAGGGGCCTGAGGAGGCGGGGCCTGCAGCGGGGCCCCGGCGCGGGCGGAGCCGGCGGCCACCGCCCGCGGGCGAGTTAAAGGAGAAGGCGGAGCGGGAGGCAAAAAGCCTACAGCACCCGGTATTCCCAGGCGGTCTCCCATCCAAGTACTAACCAGGCCCGACCCTGCTTAGCTTCCGAGATCAGACGAGATCGGGCGCGTCCAGGGTGGTATGGCCGTAGACGGGGGCGGGGACGGCGGGCTGCCTCTTGAGGCCCACTTTCGCTGGCGCTTGCGCCTCACCGCCAGCCTGGAGGTCAGCCCGCCCTGGCAGGACCCCGTCGCCCGCCCAGGCAGGGGGAACGGAGGTCTCGGGTACCGGGCGGTGGCGGAGGCGGAGGTTTGGCCACCCCCTCCCAGCCGAGGGCGGGCGTGACCCAGTGAACTCTTCGGCGCTTGGCGCCCCGCCAAGATCCCGCCGTTCGCTCACAGGGACGTGGCCCCGGAGGCTTCAGTGCCCGGGGCCCGCGGTCCCTTGGGCATCGCCCCTGCCCGCCCACGCGGCGCTAGGCGCCGCCCAGCCGCAGCCCGGGCCGGCCCTCCTGCCCGACAGCAGCTGGCCCGAAGCCACTGGGAGCCACCATCGTGTCGCCACGGCCCCTCAGCCCCGGCGAGGCCACCCTTGCCCGCACACCACCCGCCGAGCTCAGGAGCCCGCCCCTGGCGGCCGGCAGGCCCGGGGAAGCGGCCCCTGCCCTCGATCCCGCTCCCGCACACGGCCGCGGCGGCGACACGGCGGGGGGCGGGGCTTTTGCCGGAGGGAGCTGTGGAGGGACACACCCACCGGCACACAGGTGGCGGCCCCGGGGCGGGGCGCCGGTGGGGGCGGCCAGGTGCAGGTCGAGGGGCTCGCTGGCGGAAGGCACGGCAATCGGGCCCGCGGCGGAGCCTGGGTCCGGGCCAGGCACCCCGGGGGCGTCTGGGGTGCGGCTGCCTTCCAGGGCCGCCTTCTGGCCGCCTGGCGGGCCGGGCTGGCGGGGAGCGCCCCCTCCGGCGCGCGCGCCGTGGTGGGAGGGGCCTGAGGAGGCGGGGCCTGCAGCGGGGCCCCGGCGCGGGCGGAGCCGGCGGCCACCGCCCGCGGGCGAGTTAAAGGAGAAGGCGGAGCGGGAGGCAAAAAGCCTACAGCACCCGGTATTCCCAGGCGGTCTCCCATCCAAGTACTAACCAGGCCCGACCCTGCTTAGCTTCCGAGATCAGACGAGATCGGGCGCGTCCAGGGTGGTATGGCCGTAGACGGGGGCGGGGACGGCGGGCTGCCTCTTGAGGCCCAATTTCGCTGGCGCTTGCGCCTCACCGCCAGCCTGGAGGTCAGCCCGCCCTGGCAGGACCCCGTCGCCCGCCCAGGCAGGGGGAACGGAGGTCTCGGGTACCGGGCGGTGGCGGAGGCGGAGGGTTTGGCCACCCCCTCCCAGCCGAGGGCGGGCGTGACCCAGTGAACTCTTCGGCGCTTGGCGCCCCGCCAAGATCCCGCCCGTCGCTCACAGGGACGTGGCCCCGGAGGCTTCAGTGCCCGGGGCCCGCGGTCCCTTGGGCATCGCCCCTGCCCGCCCACGCGGCGCTAGGCGCCGCCCAGCCGCAGCCCGGGCCGGCCCTCCTGCCCGACAGCAGCTGGCCCGAAGCCACTGGGAGCCACCATCGTGTCGCCACGGCCCCTCAGCCCCGGCGAGGCCACCCTTGCCCGCACACCACCCGCCGAGCTCAGGAGCCCGCCCCTGGCGGCCGGCAGGCCCGGGGAAGCGGCCCCTGCCCTCGATCCCGCTCCCGCACACGGCCGCGGCGGCGACACGGCGGGGGGCGGGGCTTTTGCCGGAGGGAGCTGTGGAGGGACACACCCACCGGCACACAGGTGGCGGCCCCGGGGCGGGGCGCCGGTGGGGGCGGCCAGGTGCAGGTCGAGGGGCTCGCTGGCGGAAGGCACGGCAATCGGGCCCGCGGCGGAGCCTGGGTCCGGGCCAGGCACCCCGGGGGCGTCTGGGGTGCGGCTGCCTTCCAGGGCCGCCTTCTGGCCGCCTGGCGGGCCGGGCTGGCGGGGAGCGCCCCCTCCGGCGCGCGCGCCGTGGTGGGAGGGGCCTGAGGAGGCGGGGCCTGCAGCGGGGCCCCGGCGCGGGCGGAGCCGGCGGCCACCGCCCGCGGGCGAGTTAAAGGAGAAGGCGGAGCGGGAGGCAAAAACCCTACAGCACCCGGTATTCCCAGGCGGTCTCCCATCCAAGTACTAACCAGGCCCGACCCTGCTTAGCTTCCGAGATCAGACGAGATCGGGCGCGTTCAGGGTGGTATGGCCGTAGACGGGGGCGGGGACGGCGGGCTGCCTCTTGAGGCCCACTTTCGCTGGCGCTTGCGCCTCACCGCCAGCCTGGCGGTCAGCCCGCCCCGGCAGGACCCCGTCGCCCGCCCAGGCAGGGGGAACGGAATGCTCGGGTACCGGGCGGTGGCGGAGGCGGAGGGTTTGGCCACCCCCTCCCAGCCGAGGGCGGGCGTGACCCAGCGAACCCTTCGGCGCTTGGCGCCCCGCCCAAGATCCGGCCCGTCGCTCACAGGGACGTGGCCCCGGAGGCTTCAGGGCCCGGGGCCCGCGGTGCCTTGGGCATCGCCCCTGCCCGCCCACGCGGCGCTAGGCGCCGCCCAGCCGCAGCCCGGGCCGGCCCTCCTGCCCGACAGCAGCTGGCCCGAAGCCACTGGGAGCCACCATCGTGTCGCCACGGCCCCTCAGCCCCGGCGAGGCCACCCTTGCACGCACACCACCCGCCGAGCTCAGGAGCCCGCCCCTGGCGGCCGGCAGGCCCGGGGAAGCGGCCCCTGCCCTCGATCCCGCTCCCGCACCCGGCAGCGGCGGCGACACGGCGGGGGGCGGGGCTTTTGCCGGAGGGAGCTGTGGCGGGACACACCCACCGGCACACAGGTGGCGGCCCCGGGGCGGGGCGCCGGTGGGGGCGGCCAGGTGCAGGTCGACGGGCTCGCTGGCCGAAGGGACGGCAACCGGGCCCGCGGCGGAGCCTGGGTCCGGGCCAGGCACCCCGGGGGCGTCTGGGGTGCGGCTGCCTTCCAGGGCCGCCTTCTGGCCGCCTGGCGGGCCGGGCTGGCGGGGAGCGCCCCCTCCGGCGCGCGCGCCGTGGTGGGAGGGGCCTGAGGAGGCGGGGCCTGCAGCGGGGCCCCGGCGCGGGCGGAGCCGGCGGCCACCGCCCGCGGGCGAGTTAAAGGAGAAGGCGGAGCGGGAGGCAAAAAGCCTACAGCACCCGGTATTCCCAGGCGGTCTCCCATCCAAGTACTAACCAGGCCCGACCCTGCTTAGCTTCCGAGATCAGACGAGATCGGGCGCGTCCAGGGTGGTATGGCCGTAGACGGGGGCGGGGACGGCGGGCTGCCTCTTGAGGCCCAATTTCGCTGGCGCTTGCGCCTCACCGCCAGCCTGGCGGTCAGCCCGCCCCGGCAGGACCCCGTCGCCCGCCCAGGCAGGGGGAACGGAGGTCTCGGGTACCGGGCGGTGGCGGAGGCGGAGGGTTTGGCCACCCCCTCCCAGCCGAGGGCGGGCGTGACCCAGCGAACCCTTCGGCGCTTGGCGCCCCGCCCAAGATCCGGCCCGTCGCTCACAGGGACGTGGCCCCGGAGGCTTCAGGGCCCGGGGCCCGCGGTGCCTTGGGCATCGCCCCTGCCCGCCCACGCGGCGCTAGGCGCCGCCCAGCCGCAGCCCGGGCCGGCCCTCCTGCCCGACAGCAGCTGGCCCGAAGCCACTGGGAGCCACCATCGTGTCGCCACGGCCCCTCAGCCCCGGCGAGGCCACCCTTGCACGCACACCACCCGCCGAGCTCAGGAGCCCGCCCCTGGCGGCCGGCAGGCCCGGGGAAGCGGCCCCTGCCCTCGATCCCGCTCCCGCACCCGGCAGCGGCGGCGACACGGCGGGGGGCGGGGCTTTTGCCGGAGGGAGCTGTGGCGGGACACACCCACCGGCACACAGGTGGCGGCCCGGGGCGGGGCGCCGGTGGGGGCGGCCAGGTGCAGGTCGACGGGCTCGCTGGCCGAAGGGACGGCAACCGGGCCCGCGGCGGAGCCTGGGTCCGGGCCAGGCACCCCGGGGGCGTCTGGGGTGCGGCTGCCTTCCAGGGCCGCCTTCTGGCCGCCTGGCGGGCCGGGCTGGCGGGGAGCGCCCCCTCCGGCGCGCGCGCCGTGGTGGGAGGGGCCTGAGGAGGCGGGGCCTGCAGCGGGGCCCCGGCGCGGGCGGAGCCGGCGGCCACCGCCCGCGGGCGAGTTAAAGGAGAAGGCGGAGCGGGAGGCAAAAAGCCTACAGCACCCGGTATTCCCAGGCGGTCTCCCATCCAAGTACTAACCAGGCCCGACCCTGCTTAGCTTCCGAGATCAGACGAGATCGGGCGCGTCCAGGGTGGTATGGCCGTAGACGGGGGCGGGGACGGCGGGCTGCCTCTTGAGGCCCAATTTCGCTGGCGCTTGCGCCTCACCGCCAGCCTGGAGGTCAGCCCGCCCTGGCAGGACCCCGTCGCCCGCCCAGGCAGGGGGAACGGAGGTCTCGGGTACCGGGCGGTGGCGGAGGCGGAGGGTTTGGCCACCCCCTCCCAGCCGAGGGCGGGCGTGACCCAGTGAACTCTTCGGCGCTTGGCGCCCCGCCAAGATCCCGCCCGTCGCTCACAGGGACGTGGCCCCGGAGGCTTCAGTGCCCGGGGCCCGCGGTCCCTTGGGCATCGCCCCTGCCCGCCCACGCGGCGCTAGGCGCCGCCCAGCCGCAGCCCGGGCCGGCCCTCCTGCCCGACAGCAGCTGGCCCGAAGCCACTGGGAGCCACCATCGTGTCGCCACGGCCCCTCAGCCCCGGCGAGGCCACCCTTGCCCGCACACCACCCGCCGAGCTCAGGAGCCCGCCCCTGGCGGCCGGCAGGCCCGGGGAAGCGGCCCCTGCCCTCGATCCCGCTCCCGCACACGGCCGCGGCGGCGACACGGCGGGGGGCGGGGCTTTTGCCGGAGGGAGCTGTGGAGGGACACACCCACCGGCACACAGGTGGCGGCCCCGGGGCGGGGCGCCGGTGGGGGCGGCCAGGTGCAGGTCGAGGGGCTCGCTGGCGGAAGGCACGGCAATCGGGCCCGCGGCGGAGCCTGGGTCCGGGCCAGGCACCCCGGGGGCGTCTGGGGTGCGGCTGCCTTCCAGGGCCGCCTTCTGGCCGCCTGGCGGGCCGGGCTGGCGGGGAGCGCCCCCTCCGGCGCGCGCGCCGTGGTGGGAGGGGCCTGAGGAGGCGGGGCCTGCAGCGGGGCCCCGGCGCGGGCGGAGCCGGCGGCCACCGCCCGCGGGCGAGTTAAAGGAGAAGGCGGAGCGGGAGGCAAAAACCCTACAGCACCCGGTATTCCCAGGCGGTCTCCCATCCAAGTACTAACCAGGCCCGACCCTGCTTAGCTTCCGAGATCAGACGAGATCGGGCGCGTTCAGGGTGGTATGGCCGTAGACGGGGGCGGGGACGGCGGGCTGCCTCTTGAGGCCCACTTTCGCTGGCGCTTGCGCCTCACCGCCAGCCTGGCGGTCAGCCCGCCCCGGCAGGACCCCGTCGCCCGCCCAGGCAGGGGGAACGGAGGTCTCGGGTACCGGGCGGTGGCGGAGGCGGAGGGTTTGGCCACCCCCTCCCAGCCGAGGGCGGGCGTGACCCAGCGAACCCTTCGGCGCTTGGCGCCCCGCCCAAGATCCGGCCCGTCGCTCACAGGGACGTGGCCCCGGAGGCTTCAGGGCCCGGGGCCCGCGGTGCCTTCGGCATCGCCCCTGCCCGCCCACGCGGCGCTAGGCGCCGCCCAGCCGCAGCCCGGGCCGGCCCTCCTGCCCGACAGCAGCTGGCCCGAAGCCACTGGGAGCCACCATCGTGTCGCCACGGCCCCTCAGCCCCGGCGAGGCCACCCTTGCACGCACACCACCCGCCGAGCTCAGGAGCCCGCCCCTGGCGGCCGGCAGGCCCGGGGAAGCGGCCCCTGCCCTCGATCCCGCTCCCGCACCCGGCAGCGGCGGCGACACGGCGGGGGGCGGGGCTTTTGCCGGAGGGAGCTGTGGCGGGACACACCCACCGGCACACAGGTGGCGGCCCCGGGGCGGGGCGCCGGTGGGGGCGGCCAGGTGCAGGTCGACGGGCTCGCTGGCCGAAGGGACGGCAACCGGGCCCGCGGCGGAGCCTGGGTCCGGGCCAGGCACCCCGGGGGCGTCTGGGGTGCGGCTGCCTTCCAGGGCCGCCTTCTGGCCGCCTGGCGGGCCGGGCCGGCGGGGAGCGCCCCCTCCGGCGCGCGCGCCGTGGTGGGAGGGGCCTGAGGAGGCGGGGCCTGCAGCGGGGCCCCGGCGCGGGCGGAGCCGGCGGCCACCGCCCGCGGGCGAGTTAAAGGAGAAGGCGGAGCAGGAGGCAAAAAGCCTACAGCACCCGGTATTCCCAGGCGGTCTCCCATCCAAGTACTAACCAGGCCCGACCCTGCTTAGCTTCCGAGATCAGACGAGATCGGGCGCGTTCAGGGTGGTATGGCCGTAGACGGGGGCGGGGACGGCGGGCTGCCTCCTGAGGCCCACTTTCGCTGTCGCTTGCGCCTCACCGCCAGCCTGGCGGTCAGCCCGCCCCGGCAGGAACCCGTCGCCCGCCCAGGCAGGGGGAACGGAGGTCTCGGGTACCGGGCGGTGGCGGAGGCGGAGGGTTTGGCCACACCCTCCCAGACGAGGGCGGGCGTGACCCAGCGAACCCTTCGGCGCTTGGCGCCCCGCCCAAGATCCGGCCCGTCGCTCACAGGGACGTGGCCCCGGAGGCTTCAGGGCCCGGGGCCCGCGGTCCCTTGGGCATCGCCCCTGCCCGCCGACGCGGCGCTAGGAGCCGCCCAGCCGCAGCCCGGGCCGGCCCTCCTGCCCGACAGCAGCTGGCCCGAAGCCACTGGGAGCCACCATCGTGTCGCCACGGCCCCTCAGCCCCGGCGAGGCCACCCTTGCCCGCACACCACCCGCCGGGCTCAGTAGCCCGCCCCTGGCGGCCGGCAGGCCAGGGGAAGCGGCCCCTGCCCTCGATCCCGCTCCCGCGCCCGGCCGCGGCGGTGACACGGCGGGGGGCGGGGCTTTTGCCGGAGGGAGCTGTGGAGGGACACACCCACCGGCACACAGGTGGCGGCCCCGGGGCGGGGCGCCGGTGGGGGCGGCCAGGTGCAGGTCGAGGGGCTCGCTGGCCGAAGGGAAGGCAACCGGGCCCGCGGCGGAGCCTGGGTCCGGGCCAGGCACCCCGGGGCGTCTGGGGTGCGGCTGCCTTCCAGGGCCGCCTTCTGGCCGGGCCGGCGGGGAGCGCCCCCTCCGGCGCGCGCGCCGTGGTGGGAGGGGCCTGAGGAGGCGGGGCCTGCAGCGGGGCCCCGGCGCGGGCGGAGCCGGCGGCCACCGCCCGCGGGCGAGTTAAAGGAGAAGGCGGAGCGGGAGGCAAAAAGCCTACAGCACCCGGTATTCCCAGGCGGTCTCCCATCCAAGTACTAACCAGGCCCGACCCTGCTTAGCTTCCGAGATCAGACGAGATCGGGCGCGTTCAGGGTGGTATGGCCGTAGACGGGGGCGGGGACGGCGGGCTGCCTCTTGAGGCCCACTTTCGCTGGCGCTTGCGCCTCACCGCCAGCCTGGCGGTCAGCCCGCCCCGGCAGGACCACGTCGCCCGCCCAGGCAGGGGGAACGGAGGTCTCGGGTACCGGGCGGTGGCGGAGGCGGAGGGTTTGGCCACCCCCTCCCAGCCGAGGGCGGGCGTGACCCAGCGAACCCTTCCGCGCTTGGCGCCCCGCCCAAGATCCGGCCCGTCGCTCACATGGACGTGGCCCCGGAGGCTTCAGGGCCCGGAGCCCGCGGTCCCTTGGGCATCGCACCTGCCCGCCCACGCGGCGCTAGGCGCCGCCCAGCCGCAGCCCGGGCCGGCCCTCCTGCCCGACAGCAGCTGGCCCGAAGCCACTGGGAGCCACCATCGTGTCGCCACGGCCCCTCAGCCCCGGCGAGGCCACCCTTGCCCGCACACCACCCGCCGAGATCAGGAGCCCGCCCCTGGCGGCCGGCAGGCCCGGGGAAGCGGCCCCTGCCCTCGATCCCGCTCCCGCACCCGGCAGCGGCGGCGACACGGCGGGGGGCGGGGCTTTTGCCGGAGGGAGCTGTGGAGGGACACACCCACCGGCACACAGGTGGCGGCCCCGTGGCGGGGCGCCGGTGGGGGCGGCCAGGTGCAGGTCGACGGGCTCGCTGGCCGAAGGGACGGCAACCGGGCCCGCGGCGGAGCCTGGGTCCGGGCCAGGCACCCCGGGGGCGTCTGGGGTGCGGCTGCCTTCCAGGGCCGCCTTCTGGCCGCCAGGCGGGCCGGGCCGGCGGGGAGCGCACCCTCCGGCGCGCGCGCCGTGGTGGGAGGGGCCTGAGGAGGCGGGGCCTGCAGCGGGGCCCCGGCGCGGGCGGAGCCGGCGGCCACCGCCCGCGGGCGAGTTAAAGGAGAAGGCGGAGCGGGAGGCAAAAAGCCTACAACACCCGGTATTCCCAGGCGGTCTCCCATCCAAGTACTAACCAGGCCCGACCCTGCTTAGCTTCCGAGATCAGACGAGATCGGGCGCGTTCAGGGTAGTATGGCCGTAGACGGGGGCGGGGACGGCGGGCTGCCTCTTGAGGCCCACTTTCGCTGGCGCTTGCGCCTCACCGCCAGCCTGGCGGTCAGCCCGCCCCAGCAGGACCCCGTCGCCCGCCCAGGCAGGGGGAACGGATGTCTCGGGTACCGGGCGGTGGCGGAGGCGGAGGGTTTGGCCACCCCCTCCCAGCCGAGGGCGGGCGTGACCCAGCGAACCCTTCGGCGCTTGGCGCCCCGCCCAAGATCCGGCCCGTCGCTCACAGGGACGTGGCCCCGGAGGCTTCGGGGCCCGGGGCCCGCGGTGCCTTGGGCATCGCCCCTGCCCGCCCACGCGGCGCTAGGCGCCGCCCAGCCGCAGCCCGGGCCGGCCCTCCTGCCCGACAGCAGCTGGCCCGAAGCCACTGGGAGCCACCATCGTGTCGCCATGGCCCCTCAGCCCCGGCGAGGCCACCCTTGCCCGCACACCACCCGCCGAGCTCAGGAGCCCGCCCCTGGCGGCCGGCAGGCCCGGGGAAGCGGCCCCTGCCCTCGATCCCGCTCCCGCACCCGGCAGCGGCGGCGACACGGCGGGGGGCGGGGCTTTAGCCGGAGGGAGCTGTGGAGGGACACACCCACCGGCACACAGGTGGCGGCCCCGGGGCGGGGCGCCGGTGGGGGCGGCCAGGTGCAGGTCGACGGGCTCGCTGGCCGAAGGGACGGCAACCGGGCCCGCGGCGGAGCCTGGGTCCGGGCCAGGCACCCCGGGGGCGTCTGGGGTGCGGCTGCCTTCCAGGGCCGCCTTCTGGCCGCCTGGCGGGCCGGGCCGGCGGGGAGCGCCCCCTCCGGCGCGCGTGCCGTGGTGGGAGGGGCCTGAGGAGGCGGGGCCTGCAGCGGGGCCCCGGCGCGGGCGGAGCCGGCGGCCACCGCCCGCGGGCGAGTTAAAGGAGAAGGCGGAGCGGGAGGCAAAAAGCCTACAGCACCCGGTATTCCCAGGCGGTCTCCCATCCAAGTACTAACCAGGCCCGACCCTGCTTAGCTTCCGAGATCAGACGAGATCGGGCGCGTTCAGGGTAGTATGGCCGTAGACGGGGGCGGGGACGGCGGGCTGCCTCTTGAGGCCCACTTTCGCTGGCGCTTGCGCCTCACCGCCAGCCTGGCGGTCAGCCCGCCCCGGCAGGACCCCGTCGCCCGCCCAGGCAGGGGGAACGGAGGTCTCGGGTACCGGGCGGTGGCGGAGGCGGAGGGTTTGGCCACCCCCTCCCAGCCGAGGGCGGGCGTGACCCAGCGAACCCTTCGGCGCTTGGCGCCCCGCCAAGATCCCGCCCGTCGCTCACAGGGACGTGGCCCCGGAGGCTTCAGTGCCCGGGGCCCGCGGTCCCTTGGGCATCGCCCCTGCCCGCCCACGCGGCGCTAGGCGCCGCCCAGCCGCAACCCGGGCCGGCCCTCCTGCCCGACAGCAGCTGGCCCGAAGCCACTGGGAGCCACCATCGTGTCGCCACGGCCCCTCAGCCCCGGCGAGGCCACCCTTGCCCGCACACCACCTGCCGGGCTCAGGAGCCCGCCCCTGGCGGCCGGCAGGCCCGGGGAAGCAGCCCCTGCCCTCGATCCCGCTCCCGCACCCGGCCGCGGCGGCGACACGGCGGGGGGCGGGGCTTTTGCCGGAGGGAGCTGTGGAGGGACACACCCACCGGCACACAGGTGGCGGCCCCGGGGCGGGGCGCCGGTGGGGGCGGCCAGGTGCAGGTCGAGGGGCTCGCTGGCCGAAGGGACGGCAACCGGGCCCGCGGCGGAGCCTGGGTCCGGGCCAGGCACCCCGGGGGCGTCTGGGGTGCGGCTGCCTTCCAGGGCCGCCTTCTGGCCGCCTGGCGGGCCGGGCCGGCGGGGAGCGCCCCCTCCGGCGCGCGCGCCGTGGTGGGAGGGGCCTGAGGAGGCGGGGCCTGCAGCGGGGCCCCGGCGCCGGCGGAGCCGGCGGCCACCGCCCGCGGGCGAGTTAAAGGAGAAGGCGGAGCGGGAGGCAAAAAGCCTACAGCACCCGGTATTCCCAGGCGGTCTCCCATCCAAGTACTAACCAGGCCCGACCCTGCTTAGCTTCCGAGATCAGACGAGATCGGGCGCGTTCAGGGTGGTATGGCCGTAGACGGGGGCGGGGACGGCGGGCTGCCTCTTGAGGCCCACTTTCGCTGGCGCTTGCGCCTCACCGCCAGCCTGGCGGTCAGCCCGCCCCGGCAGGACCCCGTCGCCCGCCCAGGCAGGGGGAACGGAGGTCTCGGGTACCGGGCGGTGGCGGAGGCGGAGGGTTTGGCCACCCCCTCCCAGCCGAGGGCGGGCGTGACCCAGCGAACACTTCGGCGCTTGGCGCCCCGCCAAGATCCCGCCCGTCGCTCACAGGGACGTGGCCCCGGAGGCTTCAGGGCCCGGGGCCCGCGGTCCCTTGGGCATCGCCCCTGCCCGCTCACGCGGCGCTAGGCGCCGCCCGGCCGCAGCCCGGGCCGGCCCTCCTGCCCGACAGCAGCTGGCCCGAAGCCACTGGGAGCCACCATCGTGTCGCCACGGCCCCTCAGCCCCGGCGAGGCCACCCTTGCCCGCACACCACCCGCCGAGCTCAGGAGCCCGCCCCTGGGGCCGGCAGGCCCGGGGAAGCGGCCCCTGCTCTCGATCCCGCTCCCGCACCCGGCCGCGGCGGCGACACGGCGGGGGCGGGGCTTTTGCCGGAGGGAGCTGTGGAGGGACACACCCACCGGCACACAGGTGGCGGCCCCGGGGCGGGGCGCCGGTGGGGGCGGCCAGGTGCAGGTCGACGGGCTCGCTGGCCGAAGGCACGGCAACCGGGCCCGCGGCGGAGCCTGGGTCCGGGCCAGGCACCCCGGGGGCGTCTGGGGTGCGGCTGCCTTCCAGGGCCGCCTTCTGGCCGCCTGGCGGGCCGGGCCGGCGGGGAGCGCCCCCTCCGGCGCGCGCGCCGTGGTGCGAGGGGCCTGAGGAGGCGGGGCCTGCAGCGGAGCCCCGGCGCGGGCGGAGCCGGCGGCCAGCGCCCGCGGGCGAGTTCAAGGAGAAGGCGGAGCGGGAGGCAAAAAGCCTACAGCACCCGGTATTCCCAGGAGGTCTCCCATCCAAGTACTAACCAGGCCCGACCCTGCTTAGCTTCCGAGATCAGACGAGATCGGGCGCGTTCAGGGTGGTATGGCCGTAGACGGGACGGGGACGGCGGGCTGCCTCTTGAGGCCCACTTTCGCTGGCGCTTGCGCCTCACCGCCAGCCTGGCGGTCAGCCCGCCCCGGCAGGACCCCGTCGCCCGCCCAGGCAGGGGGAACGGAGGTCTCGGGTACCGGGCGGTGGCGGAGGCGGAGGGTTTGGCCACCCCCTCCCAGCCGAGGGCGGGCGTGACCCAGCGAACCCTTCGGCGCTTGGCGCCCCGCCCAAGATCCGGCCCGTCGCCCACAGGGACGTGGCCCCGGAGGCTTCAGGGCCCGGGGCCCGCGGTCCCTTGGGCATCGCCCCTGCCCGACCACGCGGCGCTAGGCGCCGCCCGGCCGCATCCCGGGCCGGCCCTCCTGCCCGACAGCAGCTGGCCCGAAGCCACTGGGAGCCACCATCGTGTCGCCACGGCCCCACAGCCCCGGCGAGGCCACCCTTGCCCGCACACCACCCGCCGAGCTCAGGAGCCCGCCCCTGGCGGCCGGCAGGCCCGGGGAAGCGGCCCCTGCCCTCGATCCCGCTCCCGCACACGGCCGCGGCGGCGACACGGCGGGGGCTGGGCTTTTGCCAGAGGGAGCTGTGGAGGGACACACCCACCGGCACACAGGTGGCGGCCCCGGGGCGGGGCGCCGGTGGGGGCGGCCAGGTGCAGGTCGACGGGCTCGCTGGCCGAAGGCACGGCAACCGGGCCCGCGGCGGAGCCTGGGTCCGGGCCAGGCACCCCGGGGGCGTCTGGGGTGCGGCTGCCTTCCAGGGCCGCCTTCTGGCCGCCTGGCGGGCCGGGCTGGCGGGGAGCGCCCCCTCCGGCGCGCGCGCCGTGGTGGGAGGGGCCTGAGGAGGCGGGGCCTGCAGCGGGGCCCCGGCGCGGGCGGAGCCGGCGTCCACCGCCCGCGGGCGATTTAAAGGAGAAGGCGGAGCGGGAGGCAAAAATCCTACAGCACCCGGTATTCCCAGGCGGTCTCCCATCCAAGTACTAACCAGGCCCGACCCTGCTTAGCTTCCGAGATCAGACGAGATCGGGCGCGTTCAGGGTGGTATGGCCGTAGACGGGGGCGGGGACGGCGGGCTGCCTCTTGAGGCCCACTTTCGCTGGCGCTTGCGCCTCACCGCCAGCCTGGCGGTCAGCCCGCCCCGGCAGGACCCCGTCGCCCGCCCAGGCAGGGGGAACGGAGGTCTCGGGTACCGGGCGGTGGCGGAGGCGGAGGGTTTGGCCACCCCCTCCCAGCCGAGGGCGGGCGTGACCCAGCGAACCCTTCGGCGCTAGGCGCCCCGCCCAAGATCCGGCCCGTCGCTCACAGGGACGTGGCCCCGGAGGCTTCCGGGCCCGGGGCCCGCGGTCCCTTGGGCATCGCCCCTGCCCGCCCACGCGGCGCTAGGCGCCGCCCAGCCGCAGCCCGGGCCGGCCCTCCTGCCCGACAGCAGCTGGCACGAAGCCACTGGGAGCCACCATCGTGTCGCCACGGCCCCTCAGCCCCGGCGAGGCCACCCTTGCCCGCACACCACCCGCCGAGCTCAGGAGCCCGCCCCTGGCGGCCGGCAGGCCCGGGGAAGCGGCCCCTGCCCTCGATCCCGCTCCCGCACCCGGCAGCGGCGGCGACACGGCGGGGGGCGGGGCTTTTGCCGGAGGGAGCTGTGGAGGGACACACCCACCGGCACACAGGTGGCGGCCCCGGGGCGGGGCGCCGGTGGGGGCGGCCAGGTGCAGGTCGACGGGCTCGCTGGCCGAAGGGACGGCAACCGGGCCCGCGGCGGAGCCTGGGTCCGGGCCAGGCACCCCGGGGGCGTCTGGGGTGCGGCTGCCTTCCAGGGCCGCCTTCTTGCCGCCTGGCGGGCCGGGCCGGCGGGGAGCGCCCCCTCCGGCGCGCGTGCCGTGGTGGGAGGGGCCTGAGGAGGCGGGGCCTGCAGCGGGGCCCCGGCGCGGGCGGAGCCGGCGGCCACCGCCCGCGGGCGATTTAAAGGAGAAGGCGGAGCGGGAGGCAAAAAGCCTACAGCACCCGGTATTCCCAGGCGGTCTCCCATCCAAGTACTAACCAGGCCCGACCCTGCTTAGCTTCCGAGATCAGACGAGATCGGGCGCGTTCAGGGTAGTATGGCCGTAGACGGGGGCGGGGACGGCGGGCTGCCTCTTGAGGCCCACTTTCGCTGGCGCTTGCGCCTCACCGCCAGCCTGGCGGTCAGCCCGCCCCGGCAGGACCCCGTCGCCCGCCCAGGCAGGGGGAACGGAGGTCTCGGGTACCGGGCGGTGGCGGAGGCGGAGGGTTTGGCCACCCCCTCCCAGCCGAGGGCGGGCGTGACCCAGCGAACCCTTCGGCGCTTGGCGCCCCGCCAAGATCCCGCCCGTCGCTCACAGGGACGTGGCCCCGGAGGCTTCAGTGCCCGGGGCCCGCGGTCCCTTGGGCATCGCCCCTGCCCGCCCACGCGGCGCTAGGCGCCGCCCAGCCGCAACCCGGGCCGGCCCTCCTGCCCGACAGCAGCTGGCCCGAAGCCACTGGGAGCCACCATCGTGTCGCCACGGCCCCTCAGCCCCGGCGAGGCCACCCTTGCCCGCACACCACCCGCCGAGCTCAGGAGCCCGCCCCTGGCGGCCGGCAGGCCCGGGGAAGCGGCCCCTGCCCTCGATCCCGCTCCCGCACCTGGCAGCGGCGGCGACACGGCGGGGGGCGGGGCTTTTGCCGGAGGGAGCTGTGGAGGGACACAGCCACCGGCACACAGGTGGCGGCCCCGGGGCGGGGCGCCGGTGGGGGCGGCCAGGTGCAGGTCGACGGGCTCGCTGGCCGAAGGGACGGCAACCGGGCCCGCGGCGGAGCCTGGGTCCGGGCCAGGCACCCCGGGGGCGTCTGGGGTGCGGCTGCCTTCCAGGGCCGCCTTCTGGCCGCCTGGCGGGCCGGGCCGGCGGGGAGCGCCCCCTCCGGCGCGCGTGCCGTGGTGGGAGGGGCCTGAGGAGGCGGGGCCTGCAGCGGGGCCCCGGCGCGGGCGGAGCCGGCGGCCACCGCCCGCGGGCGAGTTAAAGGAGAAGGCGGAGCGGGAGGCAAAAAGCCTACAGCACCCGGTATTCCCAGGCGGTCTCCCATCCAAGTACTAACCAGGCCCGACCCTGCTTAGTTTCCGAGATCAGACGAGATCGGGCGCGTTCAGGGTAGTATGGCCGTAGACGGGGGCGGGGACGGCGGGCTGCCTCTTGAGGCCCACTTTCGCTGGCGCTTGCGCCTCACCGCCAGCCTGGCGGTCAGCCCGCCCCGGCAGGACCCCGTCGCCCGCCCAGGCAGGGGGAACGGAGGTCTCGGGTACCGGGCGGTGGCGGAGGCGGAGGGTTTGGCCACCCCCTCCCAGCCGAGGGCGGGCGTGACCCAGCGAACCCTTCGGCGCTTGGCGCCC
This sequence comes from Delphinapterus leucas, assembly GCF_059928025.1. Taxonomy (NCBI): domain Eukaryota; kingdom Metazoa; phylum Chordata; class Mammalia; order Artiodactyla; family Monodontidae; genus Delphinapterus; species Delphinapterus leucas. The sequence continues at coordinate 28,612,788 of NC_143147.1, read as the reverse complement.
CGCCAAGATCCCGCCCGTCGCTCACAGGGACGTGGCCCCGGAGGCTTCAGTGCCCGGGGCCCGCGGTCCCTTGGGCATCGCCCCTGCCCGCCCACGCGGCGCTAGGCGCCGCCCAGCCGCAACCCGGGCCGGCCCTCCTGCCCGACAGCAGCTGGCCCGAAGCCACTGGGAGCCACCATCGTGTCGCCACGGCCCCTCAGCCCCGGCGAGGCCACCCTTGCCCGCACACCACCTGCCGGGCTCAGGAGCCCGCCCCTGGCGGCCGGCAGGCCCGGGGAAGCAGCCCCTGCCCTCGATCCCGCTCCCGCACCCGGCCGCGGCGGCGACACGGCGGGGGGCGGGGCTTTTGCCGGAGGGAGCTGTGGAGGGACACACCCACCGGCACACAGGTGGCGGCCCCGGGGCGGGGCGCCGGTGGGGGCGGCCAGGTGCAGGTCGAGGGGCTCGCTGGCCGAAGGGACGGCAACCGGGCCCGCGGCGGAGCCTGGGTCCGGGCCAGGCACCCCGGGGGCGTCTGGGGTGCGGCTGCCTTCCAGGGCCGCCTTCTGGCCGCCTGGCGGGCCGGGCCGGCGGGGAGCGCCCCCTCCGGCGCGCGCGCCGTGGTGGGAGGGGCCTGAGGAGGCGGGGCCTGCAGCGGGGCCCCGGCGCCGGCGGAGCCGGCGGCCACCGCCCGCGGGCGAGTTAAAGGAGAAGGCGGAGCGGGAGGCAAAAAGCCTACAGCACCCGGTATTCCCAGGCGGTCTCCCATCCAAGTACTAACCAGGCCCGACCCTGCTTAGCTTCCGAGATCAGACGAGATCGGGCGCGTTCAGGGTGGTATGGCCGTAGACGGGGGCGGGGACGGCGGGCTGCCTCTTGAGGCCCACTTTCGCTGGCGCTTGCGCCTCACCGCCAGCCTGGCGGTCAGCCCGCCCCGGCAGGACCCCGTCGCCCGCCCAGGCAGGGGGAACGGAGGTCTCGGGTACCGGGCGGTGGCGGAGGCGGAGGGTTTGGCCACCCCCTCCCAGCCGAGGGTGGGCGTGACCCAGCGAACACTTCGGCGCTTGGCGCCCCGCCAAGATCCCGCCCGTCGCTCACAGGGACGTGGCCCCGGAGGCTTCAGGGCCCGGGGCCCGCGGTCCCTTGGGCATCGCCCCTGCCCGCTCACGCGGCGCTAGGCGCCGCCCGGCCGCAGCCCGGGCCGGCCCTCCTGCCCGACAGCAGCTGGCCCGAAGCCACTGGGAGCCACCATCGTGTCGCCACGGCCCCTCAGCCCCGGCGAGGCCACCCTTGCCCGCACACCACCCGCCGAGCTCAGGAGCCCGCCCCTGGGGCCGGCAGGCCCGGGGAAGCGGCCCCTGCTCTCGATCCCGCTCCCGCACCCGGCCGCGGCGGCGACACGGCGGGGGCGGGGCTTTTGCCGGAGGGAGCTGTGGAGGGACACACCCACCGGCACACAGGTGGCGGCCCCGGGGCGGGGCGCCGGTGGGGGCGGCCAGGTGCAGGTCGACGGGCTCGCTGGCCGAAGGCACGGCAACCGGGCCCGCGGCGGAGCCTGGGTCCGGGCCAGGCACCCCGGGGGCGTCTGGGGTGCGGCTGCCTTCCAGGGCCGCCTTCTGGCCGCCTGGCGGGCCGGGCCGGCGGGGAGCGCCCCCTCCGGCGCGCGCGCCGTGGTGCGAGGGGCCTGAGGAGGCGGGGCCTGCAGCGGAGCCCCGGCGCGGGCGGAGCCGGCGGCCAGCGCCCGCGGGCGAGTTCAAGGAGAAGGCGGAGCGGGAGGCAAAAAGCCTACAGCACCCGGTATTCCCAGGAGGTCTCCCATCCAAGTACTAACCAGGCCCGACCCTGCTTAGCTTCCGAGATCAGACGAGATCGGGCGCGTTCAGGGTGGTATGGCCGTAGACGGGACGGGGACGGCGGGCTGCCTCTTGAGGCCCACTTTCGCTGGCGCTTGCGCCTCACCGCCAGCCTGGCGGTCAGCCCGCCCCGGCAGGACCCCGTCGCCCGCCCAGGCAGGGGGAACGGAGGTCTCGGGTACCGGGCGGTGGCGGAGGCGGAGGGTTTGGCCACCCCCTCCCAGCCGAGGGCGGGCGTGACCCAGCGAACCCTTCGGCGCTTGGCGCCCCGCCCAAGATCCGGCCCGTCGCTCACAGGGACGTGGCCCCGGAGGCTTCAGGGCCCGGGGCCCGCGGTCCCTTGGGCATCGCCCCTGCCCGACCACGCGGCGCTAGGCGCCGCCCGGCCGCATCCCGGGCCGGCCCTCCTGCCCGACAGCAGCTGGCCCGAAGCCACTGGGAGCCACCATCGTGTCGCCACGGCCCCACAGCCCCGGCGAGGCCACCCTTGCCCGCACACCACCCGCCGAGCTCAGGAGCCCGCCCCTGGCGGCCGGCAGGCCCGGGGAAGCGGCCCCTGCCCTCGATCCCGCTCCCGCACACGGCCGCGGCGGCGACACGGCGGGGGCTGGGCTTTTGCCAGAGGGAGCTGTGGAGGGACACACCCACCGGCACACAGGTGGCGGCCCCGGGGCGGGGCGCCGGTGGGGGCGGCCAGGTGCAGGTCGACGGGCTCGCTGGCCGAAGGCACGGCAACCGGGCCCGCGGCGGAGCCTGGGTCCGGGCCAGGCACCCCGGGGGCGTCTGGGGTGCGGCTGCCTTCCAGGGCCGCCTTCTGGCTGCCTGGCGGGCCGTGCTGGCGGGGAGCGCCCCCTCCGGCGCGCGCGCCGTGGTGGGAGGGGCCTGAGGAGGCGGGGCCTGCAGCGGGGCCCCGGCGCGGGCGGAGCCGGCGTCCACCGCCCGCGGGCGATTTAAAGGAGAAGGCGGAGCGGGAGGCAAAAATCCTACAGCACCCGGTATTCCCAGGCGGTCTCCCATCCAAGTACTAACCAGGCCCGACCCTGCTTAGCTTCCGAGATCAGACGAGATCGGGCGCGTTCAGGGTGGTATGGCCGTAGACGGGGGCGGGGACGGCGGGCTGCCTCTTGAGGCCCACTTTCGCTGGCGCTTGCGCCTCACCGCCAGCCTGGCGGTCAGCCCGCCCCGGCAGGACCCCGTCGCCCGCCCAGGCAGGGGGAACGGAGGTCTCGGGTACCGGGCGGTGGCGGAGGCGGAGGGTTTGGCCACCCCCTCCCAGCCGAGGGCGGGCGTGACCCAGCGAACCCTTCGGCGCTAGGCGCCCCGCCCAAGATCCGGCCCGTCGCTCACAGGGACGTGGCCCCGGAGGCTTCAGGGCCCGGGGCCCGCGGTCCCTTGGGCATCGCCCCTGCCCGCCCACGCGGCGCTAGGCGCCGCCCAGCCGCAGCCCGGGCCGGCCCTCCTGCCCGACAGCAGCTGGCACGAAGCCACTGGGAGCCACCATCGTGTCGCCACGGCCCCTCAGCCCCGGCGAGGCCACCCTTGCCCGCACACCACCCGCCGAGCTCAGGAGCCCGCCCCTGGCGGCCGGCAGGCCCGGGGAAGCGGCCCCTGCCCTCGATCCCGCTCCCGCACCCGGCAGCGGCGGCGACACGGCGGGGGGCGGGGCTTTTGCCGGAGGGAGCTGTGGAGGGACACACCCACCGGCACACAGGTGGCGGCCCCGGGGCGGGGCGCCGGTGGGGGCGGCCAGGTGCAGGTCGACGGGCTCGCTGGCCGAAGGGACGGCAACCGGGCCCGCGGCGGAGCCTGGGTCCGGGCCAGGCACCCCGGGGGCGTCTGGGGTGCGGCTGCCTTCCAGGGCCGCCTTCTTGCCGCCTGGCGGGCCGGGCCGGCGGGGAGCGCCCCCTCCGGCGCGCGTGCCGTGGTGGGAGGGGCCTGAGGAGGCGGGGCCTGCAGCGGGGCCCCGGCGCGGGCGGAGCCGGCGGCCACCGCCCGCGGGCGATTTAAAGGAGAAGGCGGAGCGGGAGGCAAAAAGCCTACAGCACCCGGTATTCCCAGGCGGTCTCCCATCCAAGTACTAACCAGGCCCGACCCTGCTTAGCTTCCGAGATCAGACGAGATCGGGCGCGTTCAGGGTAGTATGGCCGTAGACGGGGGCGGGGACGGCGGGCTGCCTCTTGAGGCCCACTTTCGCTGGCGCTTGCGCCTCACCGCCAGCCTGGCGGTCAGCCCGCCCCGGCAGGACCCCGTCGCCCGCCCAGGCAGGGGGAACGGAGGTCTCGGGTACCGGGCGGTGGCGGAGGCGGAGGGTTTGGCCACCCCCTCCCAGCCGAGGGCGGGCGTGACCCAGCGAACCCTTCGGCGCTTGGCGCCCCGCCAAGATCCCGCCCGTCGCTCACAGGGACGTGGCCCCGGAGGCTTCAGTGCCCGGGGCCCGCGGTCCCTTGGGCATCGCCCCTGCCCGCCCACGCGGCGCTAGGCGCCGCCCAGCCGCAACCCGGGCCGGCACTCCTGCCCGACAGCAGCTGGCCCGAAGCCACTGGGAGCCACCATCGTGTCGCCACGGCCCCTCAGCCCCGGCGAGGCCACCCTTGCCCGCACACCACCTGCCGGGCTCAGGAGCCCGCCCCTGGCGGCCGGCAGGCCCGGGGAAGCAGCCCCTGCCCTCGATCCCGCTCCCGCACCCGGCCGCGGCGGCGACACGGCGGGGGGCGGGGCTTTTGCCGGAGGGAGCTGTGGAGGGACACACCCACCGGCACACAGGTGGCGGCCCCGGGGCGGGGCGCCGGTGGGGGCGGCCAGGTGCAGGTCGAGGGGCTCGCTGGCCGAAGGGACGGCAACCGGGCCCGCGGCGGAGCCTGGGTCCGGGCCAGGCACCCCGGGGGCGTCTGGGGTGCGGCTGCCTTACAGGGCCGCCTTCTGGCCGCCTGGCGGGCCGGGCCGGCGGGGAGCGCCCCCTCCGGCGCGCGCGCCGTGGTGGGAGGGGCCTGAGGAGGCGGGGCCTGCAGCGGGGCCCCGGCGCCGGCGGAGCCGGCGGCCACCGCCCGCGGGCGAGTTAAAGGAGAAGGCGGAGCGGGAGGCAAAAAGCCTACAGCACCCGGTATTCCCAGGCGGTCTCCCATCCAAGTACTAACCAGGCCCGACCCAGCTTAGCTTCCGAGATCAGACGAGATCGGGCGCGTTCAGGGTGGTATGGCCGTAGACGGGGGCGGGGACGGCGGGCTGCCTCTTGAGGCCCACTTTCGCTGGCGCTTGCGCCTCACCGCCAGCCTGGCGGTCAGCCCGCCCCGGCAGGACCCCGTCGCCCGCCCAGGCAGGGGGAACGGAGGTCTCGGGTACCGGGCGGTGGCGGAGGCGGAGGGTTTGGCCACCCCCTCCCAGCCGAGGGCGGGCGTGACCCAGCGAACACTTCGGCGCTTGGCGCCCCGCCAAGATCCCGCCCGTCGCTCACAGGGACGTGGCCCCGGAGGCTTCAGGGCCCGGGGCCCGCGGTCCCTTGGGCATCGCCCCTGCCCGCTCACGCGGCGCTAGGCGCCGCCCGGCAGCAGCCCGGGCCGGCCCTCCTGCCCGACAGCAGCTGGCCCGAAGCCACTGGGAGCCACCATCGTGTCGCCACGGCCCCTCAGCCCCGGCGAGGCCACCCTTGCCCGCACACCACCCGCCGAGCTCAGGAGCCCGCCCCTGGGGCCGGCAGGCCCGGGGAAGCGGCCCCTGCTCTCGATCCCGCTCCCGCACCCGGCCGCGGCGGCGACACGGCGGGGGCGGGGCTTTTGCCGGAGGGAGCTGTGGAGGGACACACCCACCGGCACACAGGTGGCGGCCCCGGGGCGGGGCGCCGGTGGGGGCGGCCAGGTGCAGGTCGACGGGCTCGCTGGCCGAAGGCACGGCAACCGGGCCCGCGGCGGAGCCTGGGTCCGGCCAGGCACCCCGGGGGCGTCTGGGGTGCGGCTGCCTTCCAGGGCCGCCTTCTGGCCGCCTGGCGGGCCGGGCCGGCGGGGAGCGCCCCCTCCGGCGCGCGCGCCGTGGTGCGAGGGGCCTGAGGAGGCGGGGCCTGCAGCGGAGCCCCGGCGCGGGCGGAGCCGGCGGCCAGCGCCCGCGGGCGAGTTCAAGGAGAAGGCGGAGCGGGAGGCAAAAAGCCTACAGCACCCGGTATTCCCAGGAGGTCTCCCATCCAAGTACTAACCAGGCCCGACCCTGCTTAGCTTCCGAGATCAGACGAGATCGGGCGCGTTCAGGGTGGTATGGCCGTAGACGGGACGGGGACGGCGGGCTGCCTCTTGAGGCCCACTTTCGCTGGCGCTTGCGCCTCACCGCCAGCCTGGCGGTCAGCCCGCCCCGGCAGGACCCCGTCGCCCGCCCAGGCAGGGGGAACGGAGGTCTCGGGTACCGGGCGGTGGCGGAGGCGGAGGGTTTGGCCACCCCCTCCCAGCCGAGGGCGGGCGTGACCCAGCGAACCCTTCGGCGCTTGGCGCCCCGCCCAAGATCCGGCCCGTCGCTCACAGGGACGTGGCCCCGGAGGCTTCAGGGCCCGGGGCCCGCGGTCCCTTGGGCATCGCCCCTGCCCGACCACGCGGCGCTAGGCGCCGCCCGGCCGCATCCCGGGCCGGCCCTCCTGCCCGACAGCAGCTGGCCCGAAGCCACTGGGAGCCACCATCGTGTCGCCACGGCCCCACAGCCCCGGCGAGGCCACCCTTGCCCGCACACCACCCGCCGAGCTCAGGAGCCCGCCCCTGGCGGCCGGCAGGCCCGGGGAAGCGGCCCCTGCCCTCGATCCCGCTCCCGCACACGGCCGCGGCGGCGACACGGCGGGGGCTGGGCTTTTGCCAGAGGGAGCTGTGGAGGGACACACCCACCGGCACACAGGTGGCGGCCCCGGGGCGGGGCGCCGGTGGGGGCGGCCAGGTGCAGGTCGACGGGCTCGCTGGCCGAAGGCACGGCAACCGGGCCCGCGGCGGAGCCTGGGTCCGGGCCAGGCACCCCGGGGGCGTCTGGGGTGCGGCTGCCTTCCAGGGCCGCCTTCTGGCCCCCTGGCGGGCCGGGCCGGCGGGGAGCGCCCCCTCCGGCGCGCGCGCCGTGGTGGGAGGGGCCTGAGGAGGCGGGGCCTGCAGCGGGGCCCCGGCGCGGGCGGAGCCGGCGGCCACCGCCCGCGGGCGAGTTAAAGGAGAAGGCGGAGCGGGAGGCAAAAAGCCTACAGCACCCGGTATTCCCAGGCGGTCTCCCATCCAAGTACTAACCAGGCCCGACCCTGCTTAGCTTCCGAGATCAGACGAGATCGGGCGCGTTCAGGGTGGTATGGCCGTAGACGGGACGGGGACGGCGGGCTGCCTCTTGAGGCCCACTTTCGCTGGCGCTTGCGCCTCACCGCCAGCCTGGCAGTCAGCCCGCCCCGGCAGGACCCCGTCGCCCGCCCAGGCAGGGGGAACGGAGGTCTCGGGTACCGGGCGGTGGCGGAGGCGGAGGGTTTGGCCACCCCCTCCCAGCCGAGGGCGGGCGTGACCCAGCGAACCCTTCGGCGCTTGGCGCCCCGCCCAAGATCCGGCCCGTCGCTCACAGGGACGTGGCCCCGGAGGCTTCAGGGCCCGGGGCCCGCGGTCCCTTGGGCATCGCCCCTGCCCGCCCACGCGGCGCTAGGCGCCGCCCAGCCGCAGCCCGGGGCGGCCCTCCTGCCCGACAGCAGCTGGCCCGAAACCACTGGGAGCCACCATCGTGTCGCCACGGCCCCTCAGCCCCGGCGAGGCCACCCTTGCCCGCACACCACCCGCCGAGCTCAGGAGCCCGCCCCTGGCGGCCGGCAGGCCCGGGGAAGAGGCCCCTGCCCTCGATCCCGCTCCCGCACCCGGCCGCGGCGGCGACACGGCGGGGGGCGGGGCTTTTGCCGGAGGGAGCTGTGGAGGGACACACCCACCGGCACACAGGTGGCGGCCCCGGGGCGGGGCGCCGGAGGGGGCGGCCAGGTGCAGGTCGAGGGGCTCGCTGGCCGAAGGGACGGCAACCGGGCCCACGGCGGAGCCTGGGTCCGGGCCAGGCACCCTGGGGGCGTCTGGGGTGCGGCTGCCTTCCAGGGCCGCCTTCTGGCCGCCTGGCGGGCCGGGCCGGCGGGGAGCGCCCCCTCCGGCGCGTGCGCCGTGGTGGGAGGGGCCTGAGGAGGAGGGGCCTGCAGCGGGGCCCCGGCGCGGGCGGAGCCGGCGGCCACCGCCCGCGGGCGAGTAAAGGAGAAGGCGGAGCGGGAGGCAAAAAGCCTACAGCACCCGGTATTCCCAGGCGGTCTCCCATCCAAGTACTAACCAGGCCCGACCCTGCTTAAGCTTCCGAGATCAGACGAGATCGGGCGCGTTCAGGGTGGTATGGCCGTAGACGGGGGCGGGGACGGCGTGCTGCCTCTTGAGGCCCACTTTCGCTGGCGCTTGCGCCTCACCGACAGCCTGGCGGTCAGCCCGCCCCGGCAGGACCCCGTCGCCCGCCCAGGCAGGGGGAACGGAGGTCTCGGGTACCGGGCGGTGGCGGAGGCGGAGGGTTTGGCCACCCCCTCCCAGCCGAGGGCGGGCGTGACCCAGCGAACCCTTCGGCGCTTGGCGCCCCGCCAAGATCCCGCCCGTCGCTCACAGGGACGTGGCCCCGGAGGCTTCAGGGCCCGGGGCCCACGGTCCCTTGGGCATCGCCCCTGCCCGCCCACGCGGCGCTAGGCGCCGCCCGGCCGCAGCCCGGGCCGGCCCTCCTGCCCGACAGCAGCTGGCCCGAAGCCACTGGGAGCCACCATCGTGTCGCCACGGCCCCTCAGCCCCGGCGAGGCCACCCTTGCCCGCACACCACCCGCCGAGCTCAGGAGCCCGCCCCTGGCGGCCGGCAGGCCCGGGGAAGCGGCCCCTGCCCTCGATCCCGCTCCCGCACCCGGCCGCGGCAGCGACACGGCGGGGGCGGGGCTTTTGCCGGAGGGAGCTGTGGAGGGACACACCCACCGGCACACAGGTGGCGGCCCCGGGGCGGGGCGCCGGTGGGGGCGGCCAAGTGCAGGTCGACGGGCTCGCTGGCCGAAGGCACGGCAACCGGGCCCGCGGCGGAGCCTGGGTCCGGGCCAGGCACCCCGGGGGCATCTGGGGTGCGGCTGCCTTCCTGGGCCGCCTTCTGGCCGCCTGGCGGGCCGGACCGGCGGGGAGCGCCCCCTCCGGCGCGCGCGCCGTGGTGCGAGGGGCCTGAGGAGGCGGGGCCTGCAGCGGAGCCCCGGCGCGGGCGGAGCCGGCGGCCACCGCCCGCGGGCGAGTTCAAGGAGAAGGCGGAGCGGGAGGCAAAAAGCCTACAGCACCCGGTATTCCCAGGCGGTCTCCCATCCAAGTACTAACCAGGCCCGACCCTGCTTAGCTTCCGAGATCAGACGAGATCGGGCGCGTTCAGGGTGGTATGGCTGTAGACGGGACGGGGACGGCGGGCTGCCTCTTGAGGCCCACTTTCGCTGGCGCTTGCGCCTCACCGCCAGCCTGGCGGTCAGCCCGCCCCGGCAGGACCCCGTCGCCCGCCCAGGCAGGGGGAACGGAGGTCTCGGGTACCGGGCGGTGGCGGAGGCGGAGGGTTTGGCCACCCCCTCCCAGCCGAGGGCGGGCGTGACCCAGCGAACCCTTCGGCGCTTGGCGCCCCGCCCAAGATCCGGCCCGTCGCTCACAGGGACGTGGCCCCGGAGGCTTCAGGGCCCGGGGCCCGCGGTCCCTTGGGCATCGCCCCTGTCCGCCCACGCGGCGCTAGGCGCCGCCCGGCCGCAGCCCGGGCCGGCCCTCCTGCCCGACAGCAGCTGGCCCGAAGCCACTGGGAGCCACCATCGTGTCGCCACGGCCCCTCAGCCCCGGCGAGGCCACCCTTGCCCGCACACCACCCGCCGGGCTCAGTAGCCCGCCCCTGGCGGACGGCAGGCCAGGGGAAGCGGCCCCTGCCCTCGATCCCGCTCCCGCACCCGGCCGCGGCGGCGACACGGCGGGGGGCGGGGCTTTTGCCGGAGGGAGCTGTGGAGGGACACACCCACCGGGACACAGGTGGCGGCCCCGGGGCGGGTCGCCGGTGGTGGCGGCCAGGTGCAGGTCGAGGGGCTCGCTGGCGGAAGGCACGGCAATCGGGCCCGCGGCGGAGCCTGGGTCTGGGCCAGGCACCCCGGGGGCGTCTGGGGTGCGGCTGCCTTCCAGGGCCGCCTTCTGGCCGCCTGGCGGGCCGGGCTGGCGGGGAGCGCCCCCTCCGGCGCGCGCGCCGTGGTGGGAGGGGCCTGAGGAGGCGGGGCCTGCAGCGGGACCCGGGCGCGGGCGGAGCCGGCGGCCACCGCCCGCGGGCGAGTTAAAGGAGAAGGCGGAGCGGGAGGCAAAAACCCTACAGCACCCGGTATTCCCAGGCGGTCTCCCATCCAAGTACTAACCAGGCCCGACCCTGCTTAGCTTCCGAGATCAGACGAGATCGGGCGCGTTCAGGGTGGTATGGCCGTAGACGGGGGCGGGGACGGCGGGCTGCCTCTTGAGGACCACTTTCGCTGGCGCTTGCGCCTCACCGCCAGCCTGGCGGTCAGCCCGCCCCGGCAGGACCCCGTCGCCCGCCCAGGCAGGGGGAACGGAGGTCTCGGGTACCGGGCGGCGGCGGAGGCGGAGGGTTTGGCCACCCCCTCCCAGCCGAGGGCGGGCGTGACCCAGCGAACCCTTCGGCGCTTGGCGCCCCGCCAAGATCCCGCCCGTCGCTCACAGGGACGTGGCCCCGGAGGCTTCAGTGCCCGGGGCCCGCGGTCCCTTGGGCATCGCCCCTGCCCGCCCACGCGGCGCTAGGCGCCGCCCAGCCGCAAACCGGGCCGGCCCTCCTGCCCGACAGCAGCTGGCCCGAAGCCACTGGGAGCCACCATCGTGTCGCCACGGCCCCTCAGCCCCGGCGAGGCCACCCTTGCCCGCACACCACCCGCCGAGCTCAGGAGCCCGCCCCTGGCGGCCGGCAGGCCCGGGGAAGCGGCCCCTGCCCTCGATCCCGCTCCCGCACCCGGCAGCGGCGGCGACACGGCGGGGGGCGGGGCTTTTGCCGGAGGGAGCTGTGGAGGGACACAGCCACCGGCACACAGGTGGCGGCCCCGGGGCGGGGCGCCGGTGGGGGCGGCCAGGTGCAGGTCGACGGGCTCGCTGGCCGAAGGGACGGCAACCGGGCCCGCAGCGGAGCCTGGGTCCGGGCCAGGCACCCCGGGGGCGTCTGGGGTGCGGCTGCCTTCCAGGGCCGCCTTCTGGCCGCCTGGCGGGCCGGGCCGGCGGGGAGCGCCCCCTCCGGCGCGCGTGCCGTGGTGGGAGGGGCCTGAGGAGGCGGGGCCTGCAGCGGGGCCCCGGCGCGGGCGGAGCCGGCGGCCACCGCCCGCGGGCGAGTTAAAGGAGAAGGCGGAGCGGGAGGCAAAAAGCCTACAGCACCCGGTATTCCCAGGCGGTCTCCCATCCAAGTACTAACCAGGCCCGACCCTGCTTAGCTTCCGAGATCAGACGAGATCGGGCGCGTTCAGGGTAGTATGGCCGTAGACGGGGGCGGGGACGGCGGGCTGCCTCTTGAGGCCCACTTTCGCTGGCGCTTGCGCCTCACCGCCAGCCTGGCGGTCAGCCCGCCCCGGCAGGACCCCGTCGCCCGCCCAGGCAGGGGGAACGGAGGTCTCAGGTACCGGGCGGTGGCGGAGGCGGAGGGTTTGGCCACCCCCTCCCAGCCGAGGGCGGGCGTGACCCAGCGAACCCTTCGGCGCTTGGCGCCCCGCCAAGATCCCGCCCGTCGCTCACAGGGACGTGGCCCCGGAGGCTTCAGTGCCCGGGGCCCGCGGTCCCTTGGGCATCGCCCCTGCCCGCCCACGCGGCGCTAGGCGCCGCCCAGCCGCAACCCGGGCCGGCCCTCCTGCCCGACAGCAGCTGGCCCGAAGCCACTGGGAGCCACCATCGTGTCGCCACGGCCCCTCAGCCCCGGCGAGGCCACCCTTGCCCGCACACCACCTGCCGGGCTCAGGAGCCCGCCCCTGGCGGCCGGCAGGCCCGGGGAAGCAGCCCCTGCCCTCGATCCCGCTCCCGCACCCGGCCGCGGCGGCGACACGGCGGGGGGCGAGGCTTTTGCCGGAGGGAGCTGTGGAGGGACACACCCACCGGCACACAGGTGGCGGCACCGGGGCGGGGCGCCGGTGGGGGCGGCCAGGTGCAGGTCGAGGGGCTCGCTGGCCGAAGGGACGGCAACCGGGCCCGCGGCGGAGCCTGGGTCCGGGCCAGGCACCCCGGGGGCGTCTGGGGTGCGGCTGCCTTCCAGGGCCGCCTTCTGGCCGCCTGGCGGGCCGGGCCGGCGGGGAGCGCCCCCTCCGGCGCGCGCGCCGTGGTGGGAGGGGCCTGAGGAGGCGGGGCCTGCAGCGGGGCCCCGGCGCGGGCGGAGCCGGCGGCCACCGCCCGCGGGCGAGTTAAAGGAGAAGGCGGAGCAGGAGGCAAAAAGCCTACAGCACCCGGTATTCCCAGGCGGTCTCCCATCCAAGTACTAACCAGGCCCGACCCTGCTTAGCTTCCGAGATCAGACGAGATCGGGCGCGTTCAGGGTGGTATGGCCGTAGACGGGACGGGGACGGCGGGCTGCCTCTTGAGGCCCACTTTCGCTGGCGCTTGCGCCTCACCGCCAGCCTGGCGGTCAGCCCGCCCCGGCAGGACCCCGTCGCCCGCCCAGGCAGGGGGAACGGAGGTCTCGGGTACCGGGCGGTGGCGGAGGCGGAGGGTTTGGCCACCCCCTCCCAGCCGAGGGCGGGCGTGACCCAGCGAACCCTTCGGCGCTTGGCGCCCCGCCCAAGATCCGGCCCGTCGCTCACAGGGACGTGGCCCCGGAGGCTTCAGGGCCCGGGGCCCGCGGTCCCTTGGGCATCGCCCCTGTCCGCCCACGCGGCGCTAGGCGCCGCCCGGCCGCAGCCCGGGCCGGCCCTCCTGCCCGACAGCAGCTGGCCCGAAGCCACTGGGAGCCACCATCGTGTCGCCACGGCCCCTCAGCCCCGGCGAGGCCACCCTTGCCCGCACACCACCCGCCGGGCTCAGTAGCCCGCCCCTGGCGGACGGCAGGCCAGGGGAAGCGGCCCCTGCCCTCGATCCCGCTCCCGCACCCGGCCGCGGCGGCGACACGGCGGGGGGCGGGGCTTTTGCCGGAGGGAGCTGTGGAGGGACACACCCACCGGCACACAGGTGGCGGCCCCGGGGCGGGTCGCCGGTGGTGGCGGCCAGGTGCAGGTCGAGGGGCTCGCTGGCGGAAGGCACGGCAATCGGGCCCGCGGCGGAGCCTGGGTCTGGGCCAGGCACCCCGGGGGCGTCTGGGGTGCGGCTGCCTTCCAGGGCCGCCTTCTGGCCGCCTGGCGGGCCGGGCTGGCGGGGAGCGCCCCCTCCGGCGCGCGCGCCGTGGTGGGAGGGGCCTGAGGAGGCGGGGCCTGCAGCGGGACCCGGGCGCGGGCGGAGCCGGCGGCCACCGCCCGCGGGCGAGTTAAAGGAGAAGGCGGAGCGGGAGGCAAAAACCCTACAGCACCCGGTATTCCCAGGCGGTCTCCCATCCAAGTACTAACCAGGCCCGACCCTGCTTAGCTTCCGAGATCAGACGAGATCGGGCGCGTTCAGGGTGGTATGGCCGTAGACGGGGGCGGGGACGGCGGGCTGCCTCTTGAGGCCCACTTTCGCTGGCGCTTGCGCCTCACCGCCAGCCTGGCGGTCAGCCCGCCCCGGCAGGACCCCGTCGCCCGCCCAGGCAGGGGGAACGGAGGTCTCGGGTACCGGGCGGTGGCGGAGGCGGAGGGTTTGGCCACCCCCTCCCAGCCGAGGGCGGGCGTGACCCAGCGAACCCTTCGGCGCTTGGCGCCCCGCCAAGATCCCGCCCGTCGCTCACAGGGACGTGGCCCCGGAGGCTTCAGTGCCCGGGGCCCGCGGTCCCTTGGGCATCGCCCCTGCCCGCCCACGCGGCGCTAGGCGCCGCCCAGCCGCAACCCGGGCCGGCCCTCCTGCCCGACAGCAGCTGGCCCGAAGCCACTGGGAGCCACCATCGTGTCGCCACGGCCCCTCAGCCCCGGCGAGGCCACCCTTGCCCGCACACCACCCGCCGAGCTCAGGAGCCCGCCCCTGGCGGCCGGCAGGCCCGGGGAAGCGGCCCCTGCCCTCGATCCCGCTCCCGCACCCGGCAGCGGCGGCGACACGGCGGGGGGCGGGGCTTTTGCCGGAGGGAGCTGTGGAGGGACACAGCCACCGGCACACAGGTGGCGGCCCCGGGGCGGGGCGCCGGTGGGGGCGGCCAGGTGCAGGTCGACGGGCTCGCTGGCCGAAGGGACGGCAACCGGGCCCGCGGCGGAGCCTGGGTCCGGGCCAGGCACCCCGGGGACGTCTGGGGTGCGGCTGCATTCCAGGGCCGCCTTCTGGCCGCCTGGCGGGCCGGGCCGGCGGGGAGCGCCCCCTCCGGCGCGCGTGCCGTGGTGGGAGGGGCCTGAGGAGGCGGGGCCTGCAGCGGGGCCCCGGCGCGGGCGGAGCCGGCGGCCACCGCCCGCGGGCGAGTTAAAGGAGAAGGCGGAGCGGGAGGCAAAAAGCCTACAGCACCCGGTATTCCCAGGCGGTCTCCCATCCAAGTACTAACCAGGCCCGACCCTGCTTAGCTTCCGAGATCAGACGAGATCGGGCGCGTTCAGGGTAGTATGGCCGTAGACGGGGGCGGGGACGGCGGGCTGCCTCTTGAGGCCCACTTTCGCTGGCGCTTGCGCCTCACCGCCAGCCTGGCGGTCAGCCCGCCCCGGCAGGACCCCGTCGCCCGCCCAGGCAGGGGGAACGGAGGTCTCGGGTACCAGGCGGTGGCGGAGGCGGAGGGTTTGGCCACCCCCTCCCAGCCGAGGGCGGGCGTGACCCAGCGAACCCTTCGGCGCTTGGCGCCCCGCCAAGATCCCGCCCGTCGCTCACAGGGACGTGGCCCCGGAGGCTTCAGTGCCCGGGGCCCGCGGTCCCTTGGGCATCGCCCCTGCCCGCCCACGCGGCGCTAGGCGCCGCCCAGCCGCAACCCGGGCCGGCCCTCCTGCCCGACAGCAGCTGGCCCGAAGCCACTGGGAGCCACCATCGTGTCGCCACGGCCCCTCAGCCCCGGCGAGGCCACCCTTGCCCGCACACCACCTGCCGGGCTCAGGAGCCCGCCCCTGGCGGCCGGCAGGCCCGGGGAAGCAGCCCCTGCCCTCGATCCCGCTCCCGCACCCGGCCGCGGCGGCGACACGGCGGGGGGCGAGGCTTTTGCCGGAGGGAGCTGTGGAGGGACACACCCACCGGCACACAGGTGGCGGCACCGGGGCGGGGCGCCGGTGGGGGCGGCCAGGTGCAGGTCGAGGGGCTCGCTGGCCGAAGGGACGGCAACCGGGCCCGCGGCGGAGCCTGGGTCCGGGCCAGGCACCCCGGGGGCGTCTGGGGTGCGGCTGCCTTCCAGGGCCGCCTTCTGGCCGCCTGGCGGGCCGGGCCGGCGGGGAGCGCCCCCTCCGGCGCGCGCGCCGTGGTGGGAGGGGCCTGAGGAGGCGGGGCCTGCAGCGGGGCCCCGGCGCGGGCGGAGCCGGCGGCCACCGCCCGCGGGCGAGTTAAAGGAGAAGGCGGAGCAGGAGGCAAAAAGCCTACAGCACCCGGTATTCCCAGGCGGTCTCCCATCCAAGTACTAACCAGGCCCGACCCTGCTTAGCTTCCGAGATCAGACGAGATCGGGCGCGTTCAGGGTGGTATGGCCGTAGACGGGGGCGGGGACGGCGGGCTGCCTCCTGAGGCCCACTTTCGCTGTCGCTTGCGCCTCACCGCCAGCCTGGCGGTCAGCCCGCCCCGGCAGGACCCCGTCGCCCGCCCAGGCAGGGGGAGCGGAGGTCTCGGGTACCAGGCGGTGGCGGAGGCGGAGGGTTTGGCCACCCCCTCCCAGCCGAGGGCGGGCGTGACCCAGCGAACCCTTCGGCGCTTGGCGCCCCGCCCAAGATCCGGCCCGTCGCTCACAGGGACGTGGCCCCGGAGGCTTCAGGGCCCGGGGCCCGCGGTCCCTTGGGCATCGCCCCTGTCCGCCCACGCGGCGCTAGGCGCCTCCCGGCCGCAGCCCGGGCCGGCCCTCCTGCCCGACAGCAGCTGGCCCGAAGCCACTGGGAGCCACCATCGTGTCGCCACGGCCCCTCAGCCCCGGCGAGGCCACCCTTGCCCGCACACCACCCGCCGAGCTCAGGAGCCCGCCCCTGGCGGCTGGCAGGCCCGGGGAAGCGGCCCCTGCCCTCGATCCCGCTCCCGCACCCGGCCGCGGCGGCGACACGGCGGGGGGCGGGGCTTTTGCCGGAGGGAGCTGTGGAGGGACACACCCACCGGCACACAGGTGGCGGCCCCGGGGCGGGGCGCCGGTGGGGGCGGCCAGGTGCAGGTCGACGGGCTCGCTGGCCGAAGGCACGGCAACCGGGCCCGCGGCGGAGCCTGGGTCCGGGCCAGGCACCCCGGGGGCGTCTGGGGTGCGGCTGCCTTCCAGGGCCGCCTTCTGGCCCCCTGGCGGGCCGGGCCGGCGGGGAGCGCCCCCTCCGGCGCGCGCGCCGTGGTGGGAGGGGACTGAGGAGGCGGGGCCTGCAGCGGGGCCCCGGCGCGGGCGGAGCCGGCGGCCACCGCCCGAGGGCGAGTTAAAGGAGAAGGCGGAGCGGGAGGCAAAAAGCCTACAGCACCCGGTATTCCCAGGCGGTCTCCCATCCAAGTACTAACCAGGCCCGACCCTGCTTAGCTTCCGAGATCAGACGAGATCGGGCGCGTTCAGGGTGGTATGGCCGTAGACGGGACGGGGACGGCGGGCTGCCTCTTGAGGCCCACTTTCGCTGGCGCTTGCGCCTCACCGCCAGCCTGGCGGTCAGCCCGCCCCGGCAGGACCCCGTCGCCCGCCCAGGCAGGGGGAACGGAGGTCTCGGGTACCGGGCGGTGGCGGAGGCGGAGGGTTTGGCCACCCCCTCCCAGCCGAGGGCGGGCGTGACCCAGCGAACCCTTCGGCGCTTGGCGCCCCGCCCAAGATCCGGCCCATCGCTCACAGGGACGTGGCCCCGGAGGCTTCAGGGCCCGGGGCCCGCGGTCCCTTGGGCATCGCCCCTGCCCGCCCACGCGGCGCTAGGCGCCGCCCAGCCGCAGCCCGGGGCGGCCCTCCTGCCCGACAGCAGCTGGCCCGAAACCACTGGGAGCCACCATCGTGTCGCCACGGCCCCTCAGCCCCGGCGAGGCCACCCTTGCCCGCACACCACCCGCCGAGCTCAGGAGCCCGCCCCTGGCGGCCGGCAGGCCCGGGGAAGAGGCCCCTGCCCTCGATCCCGCTCCCGCACCCGGCCGCGGCGGCGACACGGCGGGGGGCGGGGCTTTTGCCGGAGGGAGCTGTGGAGGGACACACCCACCGGCACACAGGTGGCGGCCCCGGGGCGGGGCGCCGGAGGGGGCGGCCAGGTGCAGGTCGAGGGGCTCGCTGGCCGAAGGGACGGCAACCGGGCCCGCGGCGGAGCCTGGGTCCGGGCCAGGCACCCTGGGGGCGTCTGGGGTGCGGCTGCCTTCCAGGGCCGCCTTCTGGCCGCCTGGCGGGCCGGGCCGGCGGGGAGCGCCCCCTCCGGCGCGTGCGCCGTGGTGGGAGGGGCCTGAGGAGGAGGGGCCTGCAGCGGGGCCCCGGCGCGGGCGGAGCCGGCGGCCACCGCCCGCGGGCGAGTAAAGGAGAAGGCGGAGCGGGAGGCAAAAAGCCTACAGCACCCGGTATTCCCAGGCGGTCTCCCATCCAAGTACTAACCAGGCCCGACCCTGCTTAGCTTCCGAGATCAGACGAGATCGGGCGCGTTCAGGGTGGTATGGCCGTAGACGGGGGCGGGGACGGCGGGCTGCCTCTTGAGGCCCACTTTCGCTGGCGCTTGCGCCTCACCGCCAGCCTGGCGGTCAGCCCGCCCCGGCAGGACCACGTCGCCCGCCCAGGCAGGGGGAACGGAGGTCTCGGGTACCGGGCGGTGGCGGAGGCGGAGGGTTTGGCCACCCCCTCCCAGCCGAGGGCGGGCGTGACCCAGCGAACCCTTCCGCGCTTGGCGCCCCGCCCAAGATCCGGCCCGTCGCTCACATGGACGTGGCCCCGGAGGCTTCAGGGCCCGGAGCCCGCGGTCCCTTGGGCATCGCACCTGCCCGCCCACGCGGCGCTAGGCGCCGCCCAGCCGCAGCCCGGGCCGGCCCTCCTGCCCGACAGCAGCTGGCCCGAAGCCACTAGGAGCCACCATCGTGTCGCCACGGCCCCTCAGCCCCGGCGAGGCCACCCTTGCCCGCACACCACCCGCCGAGATCAGGAGCCCGCCCCTGGCGGCCGGCAGGCCCGGGGAAGCGGCCCCTGCCCTCGATCCCGCTCCCGCACCCGGCAGCGGCGGCGACACGGCGGGGGGCGGGGCTTTTGCCGGAGGGAGCTGTGGAGGGACACACCCACCGGCACACAGGTGGCGGCCCCGTGGCGGGGCGCCGGTGGGGGCGGCCAGGTGCAGGTCGACGGGCTCGCTGGCCGAAGGGACGGCAACCGGGCCCGCGGCGGAGCCTGGGTCCGGGCCAGGCACCCCGGGGGCGTCTGGGGTGCGGCTGCCTTCCAGGGCCGCCTTCTGGCCGCCAGGCGGGCCGGGCCGGCGGGGAGCGCACCCTCCGGCGCGCGCGCCGTGGTGGGAGGGGCCTGAGGAGGCGGGGCCTGCAGCGGGGGCCCGGCGCGGGCGGAGCCGGCGGCCACCGCCCGCGGGCGAGTTAAAGGAGAAGGCGGAGCGGGAGGCAAAATGCCTACAACACCCGGTATTCCCAGGCGGTCTCCCATCCAAGTACTAACCAGGCCCGACCCTGCTTAGCTTCCGAGATCAGACGAGATCGGGCGCGTTCAGGGTGGTATGGCCGTAGACGGGACGGGGACGGCGGGCTGCCTCTTGAGGCCCACTTTCGCTGGCGCTTGCGCCTCACCGCCAGCCTGGCGGTCAGCCCGCCCCGGCAGGACCCCGTCGCCCGCCCAGGCAGGGGGAACGGAGGTCTCGGGTACCGGGCGGTGGCGGAGGCGGAGGGTTTGGCCACCCCCTCCCAGCCGAGGGCGGGCGTGACCCAGCGAACCCTTCGGCGCTTGGCGCCCCGCCCAAGATCCGGCCCGTCGCTCACAGGGACGTGGCCCCGGAGGCTTCAGGGCCCGGGGTCCGCGGTCCCTTGGGCATCGCCCCTGCCCGACCACGCGGCGCTAGGCGCCGCCCGGCCGCATCCCGGGCCGGCCCTCCTGCCCGACAGCAGCTGGCCCGAAGCCACTGGGAGCCACCATCGTGTCGCCACGGCCCCACAGCCCCGGCGAGGCCACCCTTGCCCGCACACCACCCGCCGAGCTCAGGAGCCCGCCCCTGGCGGCCGGCAGGCCCGGGGAAGCGGCCCCTGCCCTCGATCCCGCTCCCGCACACGGCCGCGGCGGCGACACGGCGGGGGCTGGGCTTTTGCCAGAGGGAGCTGTGGAGGGACACACCCACCGGCACACAGGTGGCGGCCCCGGGGCGGGGCGCCGGTGGGGGCGGCCAGGTGCAGGTCGACGGGCTCGCTGGCCGAAGGCACGGCAACCGGGCCCGCGGCGGAGCCTGGGTCCGGGCCAGGCACCCCGGGGGCGTCTGGGGTGCGGCTGCCTTCCAGGGCCGCCTTCTGGCCCCCTGGCGGGCCGGGCCGGCGGGGAGCGCCCCCTCCGGCGCGCGCGCCGTGGTGGGAGGGGACTGAGGAGGCGGGGCCTGCAGCGGGGCCCCGGCGCGGGCGGAGCCGGCGGCCACCGCCCGAGGGCGAGTTAAAGGAGAAGGCGGAGCGGGAGGCAAAAAGCCTACAGCACCCGGTATTCCCAGGCGGTCTCCCATCCAAGTACTAACCAGGCCCGACCCTGCTTAGCTTCCGAGATCAGACGAGATCGGGCGCGTTCAGGGTGGTATGGCCGTAGACGGGACGGGGACGGCGGGCTGCCTCTTGAGGCCCACTTTCGCTGGCGCTTGCGCCTCACAGCCAGCCTGGCGGTCAGCCCGCCCCGGCAGGACCCCGTCGCCCGCCCAGGCAGGGGGAACGGAGGTCTCGGGTACCGGGCGGTGGCGGAGGCGGAGGGTTTGGCCACCCCCTCCCAGCCGAGGGCGGGCGTGACCCAGCGAACACTTCGGCGCTTGGCGCCCCGCCCAAGATCCGGCCCGTCGCTCACAGGGACGTGGCCCCGGAGGCTTCAGGGCCCGGGGCCCGCGGTCCCTTGGGCATCGCCCCTGCCCGCCCACGCGGCGCTAGGCGCCGCCCAGCCGCAGCCCGGGGCGGCCCTCCTGCCCGACAGCAGCTGGCCCGAAACCACTGGGAGCCACCATCGTGTCGCCACGGCCCCTCAGCCCCGGCGAGGCCACCCTTGCCCGCACACCACCCGCCGAGCTCAGGAGCCCGCCCCTGGCGGCCGGCAGGCCCGGGGAAGAGGCCCCTGCCCTCGATCCCGCTCCCGCACCCGGCCGCGGCGGCGACACGGCGGGGGGCGGGGCTTTTGCCGGAGGGAGCTGTGGAGGGACACACCCACCGGCACACAGGTGGCGGCCCCGGGGCGGGGCGCCGGAGGGGGCGGCCAGGTGCAGGTCGAGGGGCTCGCTGGCCGAAGGGACGGCAACCGGGCCCGCGGCGGAGCCTGGGTCCGGGCCAGGCACCCTGGGGGCGTCTGGGGTGCGGCTGCCTTCCAGGGCCGCCTTCTGGCCGCCTGGCGGGCCGGGCCGGCGGGGAGCGCCCCCTCCGGCGCGTGCGCCGTGGTGGGAGGGGCCTGAGGAGGAGGGGCCTGCAGCGGGGCCCCGGCGCGGGCGGAGCCGGCGGCCACCGCCCGCGGGCGAGTAAAGGAGAAGGCGGAGCGGGAGGCAAAAAGCCTACAGCACCCGGTATTCCCAGGCGGTCTCCCATCCAAGTACTAACCAGGCCCGACCCTGCTTAGCTTCCGAGATCAGACGAGATCGGGCGCGTTCAGGGTGGTATGGCCGTAGACGGGGGCGGGGACGGCGGGCTGCCTCTTGAGGCCCACTTTCGCTGGCGCTTGCGCCTCACCGCCAGCCTGGCGGTCAGCCCGCCCCGGCAGGACCACGTCGCCCGCCCAGGCAGGGGGAACGGAGGTCTCGGGTACCGGGCGGTGGCGGAGGCGGAGGGTTTGGCCACCCCCTCCCAGCCGAGGGCGGGCGTGACCCAGCGAACCCTTCCGCGCTTGGCGCCCCGCCCAAGATCCGGCCCGTCGCTCACATGGACGTGGCCCCGGAGGCTTCAGGGCCCGGAGCCCGCGGTCCCTTGGGCATCGCACCTGCCCGCCCACGCGGCGCTAGGCGCCGCCCAGCCGCAGCCCGGGCCGGCCCTCCTGCCCGACAGCAGCTGGCCCGAAGCCACTAGGAGCCACCATCGTGTCGCCACGGCCCCTCAGCCCCGGCGAGGCCACCCTTGCCCGCACACCACCCGCCGAGATCAGGAGCCCGCACCTGGCGGCCGGCAGGCCCGGGGAAGCGGCCCCTGCCCTCGATCCCGCTCCCGCACCCGGCAGCGGCGGCGACACGGCGGGGGGCGGGGCTTTTGCCGGAGGGAGCTGTGGAGGGACACACCCACCGGCACACAGGTGGCGGCCCCGTGGCGGGGCGCCGGTGGGGGCGGCCAGGTGCAGGTCGACGGGCTCGCTGGCCGAAGGGACGGCAACCGGGCCCGCGGCGGAGCCTGGGTCCGGGCCAGGCACCCCGGGGGCGTCTGGGGTGCGGCTGCCTTCCAGGGCCGCCTTCTGGCCGCCAGGCGGGCCGGGCCGGCGGGGAGCGCACCCTCCGGCGCGCGCGCCGTGGTGGGAGGGGCCTGAGGAGGCGGGGCCTGCAGCGGGGCCCCGGCGCGGGCGGAGCCGGCGGCCACCGCCCGCGGGCGAGTTAAAGGAGAAGGCGGAGCGGGAGGCAAAATGCCTACAACACCCGGTATTCCCAGGCGGTCTCCCATCCAAGTACTAACCAGGCCCGACCCTGCTTAGCTTCCGAGATCAGACGAGATCGGGCGCGTTCAGGGTAGTATGGCCGTAGACGGGGGCGGGGACGGCGGGCTGCCTCTTGAGGCCCACTTTCGCTGGCGCTTGCGCCTCACCGCCAGCCTGGCGGTCAGCCCGCCCCGGCAGGACCCCGTCGCCCGCCCAGCCAGGGGGAACGGAGGTCTCGGGTACCGGGCGGTGGCGGAGGCGGAGGGTTTGGCCACCCCCTCCCAGCCGAGGGCGGCGTGACCCAGCGAACCCTTCGGCGCTTGGCGCCCCGCCAAGATCCCGCCCGTCGCTCACAGGGACGTGGCCCCGGAGGCTTCAGTGCCCGGGGCCCGCGGTCCCTTGGGCATCGCCCCTGCCCGCCCACGCGGCGCTAGGCGCCGCCCAGCCGCAGCCCGGGCCGGCCCTCCTGCCCGACAGCAGCTGGCCCGAAGCCACTGGGAGCCACCATCGTGTCGCCACGGCCCCTCAGCCCCGGCGAGGCCACCCTTGCCCGCACACCACCCGCCGAGCTCAGGAGCCCGCCCCTGGCGGCCGGCAGGCCCGGGGAAGCGGCCCCTGCCCTCGATCCCGCTCCCGCACCCGGCCGCGGCGGCGACACGGCGGGGGGCGGGGCTTTTGCCGGAGGGAGCTGTGGAGGGACACACCCACCGGCACACAGGTGGCGGCCCCGGGGCGGGGCGCCGGTGGGGGCGGCCAGGTGCAGGTCGAGGGGCTCGCTGGCGGAAGGCACGGCAATCGGGCCCGCGGCGGAGCCTGGGTCCGGGCCAGGCACCCCGGGGGCGTCTGGGGTGCGGCTGCCTTCCAGGGCCGCCTTCTGGCCGCCTGGCGGGCCGGGCTGGCGGGGAGCGCCCCCTCCGGCGCGCGCGCCGTGGTGGGAGGGGCCTGAGGAGGCGGGGCCTGCAGCGGGGCCCCGGCGCGGGCGGAGCCGGCGGCCACCGCCCGCGGGCGAGTTAAAGGAGAAGGCGGAGCGGGAGGCAAAAACCCTACAGCACCCGGTATTCCCAGGCGGTCTCCCATCCAAGTACTAACCAGGCCCGACCCTGCTTAGCTTCCGAGATCAGACGAGATCGGGCGCGTTCAGGGTGGTATGGCCGTAGACGGGGGCGGGGACGGCGGGCTGCCTCTTGAGGCCCACTTTCGCTGGCGCTTGCGCCTCACCGCCAGCCTGGCGGTCAGCCCGCCCCGGCAGGACCCCGTCGCCCGCCCAGGCAGGGGGAACGGAGGTCTCGGGTACCGGGCGGTGGCGGAGGCGGAGGGTTTGGCCACCCCCTCCCAGCCGAGGGCGGGCGTGACCCAGCGAACCCTTCGGCGCTAGGCGCCCCGCCCAAGATCCGGCCCGTCGCTCACAGGGACGTGGCCCCGGAGGCTTCAGGGCCCGGGGCCCGCGGTCCCTTGGGCATCGCCCCTGCCCGCCCACGCGGCGCTAGGCGCCGCCCAGCCGCAGCCCGGGGCGGCCCTCCTGCCCGACAGCAGCTGGCCCGAAACCACTGGGAGCCACCATCGTGTCGCCACGGCCCCTCAGCCCCGGCGAGGCCACCCTTGCCCGCACACCACCCGCCGAGCTCAGGAGCCCGCCCCTGGCGGCCGGCAGGCCCGGGGAAGAGGCCCCTGCCCTCGATCCCGCTCCCGCACCCGGCCGCGGCGGCGACACGGCGGGGGGCGGGGCTTTTGCCGGAGGGAGCTGTGGAGGGACACACCCACCGGCACACAGGTGGCGGCCCCGGGGCGGGGCGCCGGAGGGGGCGGCCAGGTGCAGGTCGAGGGGCTCGCTGGCCGAAGGGACGGCAACCGGGCCCACGGCGGAGCCTGGGTCCGGGCCAGGCACCCTGGGGGCGTCTGGGGTGCGGCTGCCTTCCAGGGCCGCCTTCTGGCCGCCTGGCGGGCCGGGCCGGCGGGGAGCGCCCCCTCCGGCGCGTGCGCCGTGGTGGGAGGGGCCTGAGGAGGAGGGGCCTGCAGCGGGGCCCCGGCGCGGGCGGAGCCGGCGGCCACCGCCCGCGGGCGAGTAAAGGAGAAGGCGGAGCGGGAGGCAAAAAGCCTACAGCACCCGGTATTCCCAGGCGGTCTCCCATCCAAGTACTAACCAGGCCCGACCCTGCTTAAGCTTCCGAGATCAGACGAGATCGGGCGCGTTCAGGGTGGTATGGCCGTAGACGGGGGCGGGGACGGCGTGCTGCCTCTTGAGGCCCACTTTCGCTGGCGCTTGCGCCTCACCGACAGCCTGGCGGTCAGCCCGCCCCGGCAGGACCCCGTCGCCCGCCCAGGCAGGGGGAACGGAGGTCTCGGGTACCGGGCGGTGGCGGAGGCGGAGGGTTTGGCCACCCCCTCCCAGCCGAGGGCGGGCGTGACCCAGCGAACCCTTCGGCGCTTGGCGCCCCGCCAAGATCCCGCCCGTCGCTCACAGGGACGTGGCCCCGGAGGCTTCAGGGCCCGGGGCCCACGGTCCCTTGGGCATCGCCCCTGCCCGCCCACGCGGCGCTAGGCGCCGCCCGGCCGCAGCCCGGGCCGGCCCTCCTGCCCGACAGCAGCTGGCCCGAAGCCACTGGGAGCCACCATCGTGTCGCCACGGCCCCTCAGCCCCGGCGAGGCCACCCTTGCCCGCACACCACCCGCCGAGCTCAGGAGCCCGCCCCTGGCGGCCGGCAGGCCCGGGGAAGCGGCCCCTGCCCTCGATCCCGCTCCCGCACCCGGCCGCGGCGGCGACACGGCGGGGGCGGGGCTTTTGCCGGAGGGAGCTGTGGAGGGACACACCCACCGGCACACAGGTGGCGGCCCCGGGGCGGGGCGCCGGTGGGGGCGGCCAAGTGCAGGTCGACGGGCTCGCTGGCCGAAGGCACGGCAACCGGGCCCGCGGCGGAGCCTGGGTCCGGGCCAGGCACCCCGGGGGCATCTGGGGTGCGGCTGCCTTCCTGGGCCGCCTTCTGGCCGCCTGGCGGGCCGGACCGGCGGGGAGCGCCCCCTCCGGCGCGCGCGCCGTGGTGCGAGGGGCCTGAGGAGGCGGGGCCTGCAGCGGAGCCCCGGCGCGGGCGGAGCCGGCGGCCACCGCCCGCGGGCGAGTTCAAGGAGAAGGCGGAGCGGGAGGCAAAAAGCCTACAGCACCCGGTATTCCCAGGCGGTCTCCCATCCAAGTACTAACCAGGCCCGACCCTGCTTAGCTTCCGAGATCAGACGAGATCGGGCGCGTTCAGGGTGGTATGGCTGTAGACGGGACGGGGACGGCGGGCTGCCTCTTGAGGCCCACTTTCGCTGGCGCTTGCGCCTCACCGCCAGCCTGGCGGTCAGCCCGCCCCGGCAGGACCCCGTCGCCCGCCCAGGCAGGGGGAACGGAGGTCTCGGGTACCGGGCGGTGGCGGAGGCGGAGGGTTTGGCCACCCCCTCCCAGCCGAGGGCGGGCGTGACCCAGCGAACCCTTCGGCGCTTGGCGCCCCGCCCAAGATCCGGCCCGTCGCTCACAGGGACGTGGCCCCGGAGGCTTCAGGGCCCGGGGCCCGCGGTCCCTTGGGCATCGCCCCTGTCCGCCCACGCGGCGCTAGGCGCCGCCCGGCCGCAGCCCGGGCCGGCCCTCCTGCCCGACAGCAGCTGGCCCGAAGCCACTGGGAGCCACCATCGTGTCGCCACGGCCCCTCAGCCCCGGCGAGGCCACCCTTGCCCGCACACCACCCGCCGGGCTCAGTAGCCCGCCCCTGGCGGACGGCAGGCCAGGGGAAGCGGCCCCTGCCCTCGATCCCGCTCCCGCACCCGGCCGCGGCGGCGACACGGCGGGGGGCGGGGCTTTTGCCGGAGGGAGCTGTGGAGGGACACACCCACCGGGACACAGGTGGCGGCCCCGGGGCGGGTCGCCGGTGGTGGCGGCCAGGTGCAGGTCGAGGGGCTCGCTGGCGGAAGGCACGGCAATCGGGCCCGCGGCGGAGCCTGGGTCTGGGCCAGGCACCCCGGGGGCGTCTGGGGTGCGGCTGCCTTCCAGGGCCGCCTTCTGGCCGCCTGGCGGGCCGGGCCGGCGGGGAGCGCCCCCTCCGGCGCGCGCGCCGTGGTGGGAGGGGCCTGAGGAGGCGGGGCCTGCAGCGGGACCCGGGCGCGGGCGGAGCCGGCGGCCACCGCCCGCGGGCGAGTTAAAGGAGAAGGCGGAGCGGGAGGCAAAAACCCTACAGCACCCGGTATTCCCAGGCGGTCTCCCATCCAAGTACTAACCAGGCCCGACCCTGCTTAGCTTCCGAGATCAGACGAGATCGGGCGCGTTCAGGGTGGTATGGCCGTAGACGGGGGCGGGGACGGCGGGCTGCCTCTTGAGGACCACTTTCGCTGGCGCTTGCGCCTCACCGCCAGCCTGGCGGTCAGCCCGCCCCGGCAGGACCCCGTCGCCCGCCCAGGCAGGGGGAACGGAGGTCTCGGGTACCGGGCGGCGGCGGAGGCGGAGGGTTTGGCCACCCCCTCCCAGCCGAGGGCGGGCGTGACCCAGCGAACCCTTCGGCGCTTGGCGCCCCGCCAAGATCCCGCCCGTCGCTCACAGGGACGTGGCCCCGGAGGCTTCAGTGCCCGGGGCCCGCGGTCCCTTGGGCATCGCCCCTGCCCGCCCACGCGGCGCTAGGCGCCGCCCAGCCGCAAACCGGGCCGGCCCTCCTGCCCGACAGCAGCTGGCCCGAAGCCACTGGGAGCCACCATCGTGTCGCCACGGCCCCTCAGCCCCGGCGAGGCCACCCTTGCCCGCACACCACCCGCCGAGCTCAGGAGCCCGCCCCTGGCGGCCGGCAGGCCCGGGGAAGCGGCCCCTGCCCTCGATCCCGCTCCCGCACCCGGCAGCGGCGGCGACACGGCGGGGGGCGGGGCTTTTGCCGGAGGGAGCTGTGGAGGGACACAGCCACCGGCACACAGGTGGCGGCCCCGGGGCGGGGCGCCGGTGGGGGCGGCCAGGTGCAGGTCGACGGGCTCGCTGGCCGAAGGGACGGCAACCGGGCCCGCAGCGGAGCCTGGGTCCGGGCCAGGCACCCCGGGGGCGTCTGGGGTGCGGCTGCCTTCCAGGGCCGCCTTCTGGCCGCCTGGCGGGCCGGGCCGGCGGGGAGCGCCCCCTCCGGCGCGCGTGCCGTGGTGGGAGGGGCCTGAGGAGGCGGGGCCTGCAGCGGGGCCCCGGCGCGGGCGGAGCCGGCGGCCACCGCCCGCGGGCGAGTTAAAGGAGAAGGCGGAGCGGGAGGCAAAAAGCCTACAGCACCCGGTATTCCCAGGCGGTCTCCCATCCAAGTACTAACCAGGCCCGACCCTGCTTAGCTTCCGAGATCAGACGAGATCGGGCGCGTTCAGGGTAGTATGGCCGTAGACGGGGGCGGGGACGGCGGGCTGCCTCTTGAGGCCCACTTTCGCTGGCGCTTGCGCCTCACCGCCAGCCTGGCGGTCAGCCCGCCCCGGCAGGACCCCGTCGCCCGCCCAGGCAGGGGGAACGGAGGTCTCAGGTACCGGGCGGTGGCGGAGGCGGAGGGTTTGGCCACCCCCTCCCAGCCGAGGGCGGGCGTGACCCAGCGAACCCTTCGGCGCTTGGCGCCCCGCCAAGATCCCGCCCGTCGCTCACAGGGACGTGGCCCCGGAGGCTTCAGTGCCCGGGGCCCGCGGTCCCTTGGGCATCGCCCCTGCCCGCCCACGCGGCGCTAGGCGCCGCCCAGCCGCAACCCGGGCCGGCCCTCCTGCCCGACAGCAGCTGGCCCGAAGCCACTGGGAGCCACCATCGTGTCGCCACGGCCCCTCAGCCCCGGCGAGGCCACCCTTGCCCGCACACCACCTGCCGGGCTCAGGAGCCCGCCCCTGGCGGCCGGCAGGCCCGGGGAAGCAGCCCCTGCCCTCGATCCCGCTCCCGCACCCGGCCGCGGCGGCGACACGGCGGGGGGCGAGGCTTTTGCCGGAGGGAGCTGTGGAGGGACACACCCACCGGCACACAGGTGGCGGCACCGGGGCGGGGCGCCGGTGGGGGCGGCCAGGTGCAGGTCGAGGGGCTCGCTGGCCGAAGGGACGGCAACCGGGCCCGCGGCGGAGCCTGGGTCCGGGCCAGGCACCCCGGGGGCGTCTGGGGTGCGGCTGCCTTCCAGGGCCGCCTTCTGGCCGCCTGGCGGGCCGGGCCGGCGGGGAGCGCCCCCTCCGGCGCGCGCGCCGTGGTGGGAGGGGCCTGAGGAGGCGGGGCCTGCAGCGGGGCCCCGGCGCGGGCGGAGCCGGCGGCCACCACCCGCGGGCGAGTTAAAGGAGAAGGCGGAGCAGGAGGCAAAAAGCCTACAGCACCCGGTATTCCCAGGCGGTCTCCCATCCAAGTACTAACCAGGCCCGACCCTGCTTAGCTTCCGAGATCAGACGAGATCGGGCGCGTTCAGGGTGGTATGGCCGTAGACGGGACGGGGACGGCGGGCTGCCTCTTGAGGCCCACTTTCGCTGGCGCTTGCGCCTCACCGCCAGCCTGGCGGTCAGCCCGCCCCGGCAGGACCCCGTCGCCCGCCCAGGCAGGGGGAACGGAGGTCTCGGGTACCGGGCGGTGGCGGAGGCGGAGGGTTTGGCCACCCCCTCCCAGCCGAGGGCGGGCGTGACCCAGCGAACCCTTCGGCGCTTGGCGCCCCGCCCAAGATCCGGCCCGTCGCTCACAGGGACGTGGCCCCGGAGGCTTCAGGGCCCGGGGCCCGCGGTCCCTTGGGCATCGCCCCTGTCCGCCCACGCGGCGCTAGGCGCCGCCCGGCCGCAGCCCGGGCCGGCCCTCCTGCCCGACAGCAGCTGGCCCGAAGCCACTGGGAGCCACCATCGTGTCGCCACGGCCCCTCAGCCCCGGCGAGGCCACCCTTGCCCGCACACCACCCGCCGGGCTCAGTAGCCCGCCCCTGGCGGACGGCAGGCCAGGGGAAGCGGCCCCTGCCCTCGATCCCGCTCCCGCACCCGGCCGCGGCGGCGACACGGCGGGGGGCGGGGCTTTTGCCGGAGGGAGCTGTGGAGGGACACACCCACCGGCACACAGGTGGCGGCCCCGGGGCGGGTCGCCGGTGGTGGCGGCCAGGTGCAGGTCGAGGGGCTCGCTGGCGGAAGGCACGGCAATCGGGCCCGCGGCGGAGCCTGGGTCTGGGCCAGGCACCCCGGGGGCGTCTGGGGTGCGGCTGCCTTCCAGGGCCGCCTTCTGGCCGCCTGGCGGGCCGGGCTGGCGGGGAGCGCCCCCTCCGGCGCGCGCGCCGTGGTGGGAGGGGCCTGAGGAGGCGGGGCCTGCAGCGGGACCCGGGCGCGGGCGGAGCCGGCGGCCACCGCCCGCGGGCGAGTTAAAGGAGAAGGCGGAGCGGGAGGCAAAAACCCTACAGCACCCGGTATTCCCAGGCGGTCTCCCATCCAAGTACTAACCAGGCCCGACCCTGCTTAGCTTCCGAGATCAGACGAGATCGGGCGCGTTCAGGGTGGTATGGCCGTAGACGGGGGCGGGGACGGCGGGCTGCCTCTTGAGGCCCACTTTCGCTGGCGCTTGCGCCTCACCGCCAGCCTGGCGGTCAGCCCGCCCCGGCAGGACCCCGTCGCCCGCCCAGGCAGGGGGAACGGAGGTCTCGGGTACCGGGCGGTGGCGGAGGCGGAGGGTTTGGCCACCCCCTCCCAGCCGAGGGCGGGCGTGACCCAGCGAACCCTTCGGCGCTTGGCGCCCCGCCAAGATCCCGCCCGTCGCTCACAGGGACGTGGCCCCGGAGGCTTCAGTGCCCGGGGCCCGCGGTCCCTTGGGCATCGCCCCTGCCCGCCCACGCGGCGCTAGGCGCCGCCCAGCCGCAACCCGGGCCGGCCCTCCTGCCCGACAGCAGCTGGCCCGAAGCCACTGGGAGCCACCATCGTGTCGCCACGGCCCCTCAGCCCCGGCGAGGCCACCCTTGCCCGCACACCACCCGCCGAGCTCAGGAGCCCGCCCCTGGCGGCCGGCAGGCCCGGGGAAGCGGCCCCTGCCCTCGATCCCGCTCCCGCACCCGGCAGCGGCGGCGACACGGCGGGGGGCGGGGCTTTTGCCGGAGGGAGCTGTGGAGGGACACAGCCACCGGCACACAGGTGGCGGCCCCGGGGCGGGGCGCCGGTGGGGGCGGCCAGGTGCAGGTCGACGGGCTCGCTGGCCGAAGGGACGGCAACCGGGCCCGCGGCGGAGCCTGGGTCCGGGCCAGGCACCCCGGGGACGTCTGGGGTGCGGCTGCATTCCAGGGCCGCCTTCTGGCCGCCTGGCGGGCCGGGCCGGCGGGGAGCGCCCCCTCCGGCGCGCGTGCCGTGGTGGGAGGGGCCTGAGGAGGCGGGGCCTGCAGCGGGGCCCCGGCGCGGGCGGAGCCGGCGGCCACCGCCCGCGGGCGAGTTAAAGGAGAAGGCGGAGCGGGAGGCAAAAAGCCTACAGCACCCGGTATTCCCAGGCGGTCTCCCATCCAAGTACTAACCAGGCCCGACCCTGCTTAGCTTCCGAGATCAGACGAGATCGGGCGCGTTCAGGGTAGTATGGCCGTAGACGGGGGCGGGGACGGCGGGCTGCCTCTTGAGGCCCACTTTCGCTGGCGCTTGCGCCTCACCGCCAGCCTGGCGGTCAGCCCGCCCCGGCAGGACCCCGTCGCCCGCCCAGGCAGGGGGAACGGAGGTCTCGGGTACCAGGCGGTGGCGGAGGCGGAGGGTTTGGCCACCCCCTCCCAGCCGAGGGCGGGCGTGACCCAGCGAACCCTTCGGCGCTTGGCGCCCCGCCAAGATCCCGCCCGTCGCTCACAGGGACGTGGCCCCGGAGGCTTCAGTGCCCGGGGCCCGCGGTCCCTTGGGCATCGCCCCTGCCCGCCCACGCGGCGCTAGGCGCCGCCCAGCCGCAACCCGGGCCGGCCCTCCTGCCCGACAGCAGCTGGCCCGAAGCCACTGGGAGCCACCATCGTGTCGCCACGGCCCCTCAGCCCCGGCGAGGCCACCCTTGCCCGCACACCACCTGCCGGGCTCAGGAGCCCGCCCCTGGCGGCCGGCAGGCCCGGGGAAGCAGCCCCTGCCCTCGATCCCGCTCCCGCACCCGGCCGCGGCGGCGACACGGCGGGGGGCGAGGCTTTTGCCGGAGGGAGCTGTGGAGGGACACACCCACCGGCACACAGGTGGCGGCACCGGGGCGGGGCGCCGGTGGGGGCGGCCAGGTGCAGGTCGAGGGGCTCGCTGGCCGAAGGGACGGCAACCGGGCCCGCGGCGGAGCCTGGGTCCGGGCCAGGCACCCCGGGGGCGTCTGGGGTGCGGCTGCCTTCCAGGGCCGCCTTCTGGCCGCCTGGCGGGCCGGGCCGGCGGGGAGCGCCCCCTCCGGCGCGCGCGCCGTGGTGGGAGGGGCCTGAGGAGGCGGGGCCTGCAGCGGGGCCCCGGCGCGGGCGGAGCCGGCGGCCACCGCCCGCGGGCGAGTTAAAGGAGAAGGCGGAGCGGGAGGCAAAAAGCCTACAGCACCCGGTATTCCCAGGCGGTCTCCCATCCAAGTACTAACCAGGCCCGACCCTGCTTAGCTTCCGAGATCAGACGAGATCGGGCGCGTTCAGGGTGGTATGGCTGTAGACGGGACGGGGACGGCGGGCTGCCTCTTGAGGCCCACTTTCGCTGGCGCTTGCGCCTCACCGCCAGCCTGGCGGTCAGCCCGCCCCGGCAGGACCCCGTCGCCCGCCCAGGCAGGGGGAACGGAGGTCTCGGGTACCGGGCGGTGGCGGAGGCGGAGGGTTTGGCCACCCCCTCCCAGCCGAGGGCGGGCGTGACCCAGCGAACCCTTCGGCGCTTGGCGCCCCGCCCAAGATCCGGCCCGTCGCTCACAGGGACGTGGCCCCGGAGGCTTCAGGGCCCGGGGCCCGCGGTCCCTTGGGCATCGCCCCTGTCCGCCCACGCGGCGCTAGGCGCCGCCCGGCCGCAGCCCGGGCCGGCCCTCCTGCCCGACAGCAGCTGGCCCGAAGCCACTGGGAGCCA
The DNA here is from genome assembly GCF_059928025.1 of Delphinapterus leucas. Lineage (NCBI taxonomy): Eukaryota > Metazoa > Chordata > Mammalia > Artiodactyla > Monodontidae > Delphinapterus > Delphinapterus leucas. The sequence continues at coordinate 28,581,061 of NC_143147.1, read as the reverse complement.
CCATCGTGTCGCCACGGCCCCTCAGCCCCGGCGAGGCCACCCTTGCCCGCACACCACCCGCCGGGCTCAGTAGCCCGCCCCTGGCGGACGGCAGGCCAGGGGAAGCGGCCCCTGCCCTCGATCCCGCTCCCGCACCCGGCCGCGGCGGCGACACGGCGGGGGGCGGGGCTTTTGCCGGAGGGAGCTGTGGAGGGACACACCCACCGGGACACAGGTGGCGGCCCCGGGGCGGGTCGCCGGTGGTGGCGGCCAGGTGCAGGTCGAGGGGCTCGCTGGCGGAAGGCACGGCAATCGGGCCCGCGGCGGAGCCTGGGTCTGGGCCAGGCACCCCGGGGGCGTCTGGGGTGCGGCTGCCTTCCAGGGCCGCCTTCTGGCCGCCTGGCGGGCCGGGCTGGCGGGGAGCGCCCCCTCCGGCGCGCGCGCCGTGGTGGGAGGGGCCTGAGGAGGCGGGGCCTGCAGCGGGACCCGGGCGCGGGCGGAGCCGGCGGCCACCGCCCGCGGGCGAGTTAAAGGAGAAGGCGGAGCGGGAGGCAAAAACCCTACAGCACCCGGTATTCCCAGGCGGTCTCCCATCCAAGTACTAACCAGGCCCGACCCTGCTTAGCTTCCGAGATCAGACGAGATCGGGCGCGTTCAGGGTGGTATGGCCGTAGACGGGGGCGGGGACGGCGGGCTGCCTCTTGAGGACCACTTTCGCTGGCGCTTGCGCCTCACCGCCAGCCTGGCGGTCAGCCCGCCCCGGCAGGACCCCGTCGCCCGCCCAGGCAGGGGGAACGGAGGTCTCGGGTACCGGGCGGCGGCGGAGGCGGAGGGTTTGGCCACCCCCTCCCAGCCGAGGGCGGGCGTGACCCAGCGAACCCTTCGGCGCTTGGCGCCCCGCCAAGATCCCGCCCGTCGCTCACAGGGACGTGGCCCCGGAGGCTTCAGTGCCCGGGGCCCGCGGTCCCTTGGGCATCGCCCCTGCCCGCCCACGCGGCGCTAGGCGCCGCCCAGCCGCAAACCGGGCCGGCCCTCCTGCCCGACAGCAGCTGGCCCGAAGCCACTGGGAGCCACCATCGTGTCGCCACGGCCCCTCAGCCCCGGCGAGGCCACCCTTGCCCGCACACCACCCGCCGAGCTCAGGAGCCCGCCCCTGGCGGCCGGCAGGCCCGGGGAAGCGGCCCCTGCCCTCGATCCCGCTCCCGCACCCGGCAGCGGCGGCGACACGGCGGGGGGCGGGGCTTTTGCCGGAGGGAGCTGTGGAGGGACACAGCCACCGGCACACAGGTGGCGGCCCCGGGGCGGGGCGCCGGTGGGGGCGGCCAGGTGCAGGTCGACGGGCTCGCTGGCCGAAGGGACGGCAACCGGGCCCGCAGCGGAGCCTGGGTCCGGGCCAGGCACCCCGGGGGCGTCTGGGGTGCGGCTGCCTTCCAGGGCCGCCTTCTGGCCGCCTGGCGGGCCGGGCCGGCGGGGAGCGCCCCCTCCGGCGCGCGTGCCGTGGTGGGAGGGGCCTGAGGAGGCGGGGCCTGCAGCGGGGCCCCGGCGCGGGCGGAGCCGGCGGCCACCGCCCGCGGGCGAGTTAAAGGAGAAGGCGGAGCGGGAGGCAAAAAGCCTACAGCACCCGGTATTCCCAGGCGGTCTCCCATCCAAGTACTAACCAGGCCCGACCCTGCTTAGCTTCCGAGATCAGACGAGATCGGGCGCGTTCAGGGTAGTATGGCCGTAGACGGGGGCGGGGACGGCGGGCTGCCTCTTGAGGCCCACTTTCGCTGGCGCTTGCGCCTCACCGCCAGCCTGGCGGTCAGCCCGCCCCGGCAGGACCCCGTCGCCCGCCCAGGCAGGGGGAACGGAGGTCTCAGGTACCGGGCGGTGGCGGAGGCGGAGGGTTTGGCCACCCCCTCCCAGCCGAGGGCGGGCGTGACCCAGCGAACCCTTCGGCGCTTGGCGCCCCGCCAAGATCCCGCCCGTCGCTCACAGGGACGTGGCCCCGGAGGCTTCAGTGCCCGGGGCCCGCGGTCCCTTGGGCATCGCCCCTGCCCGCCCACGCGGCGCTAGGCGCCGCCCAGCCGCAACCCGGGCCGGCCCTCCTGCCCGACAGCAGCTGGCCCGAAGCCACTGGGAGCCACCATCGTGTCGCCACGGCCCCTCAGCCCCGGCGAGGCCACCCTTGCCCGCACACCACCTGCCGGGCTCAGGAGCCCGCCCCTGGCGGCCGGCAGGCCCGGGGAAGCAGCCCCTGCCCTCGATCCCGCTCCCGCACCCGGCCGCGGCGGCGACACGGCGGGGGGCGAGGCTTTTGCCGGAGGGAGCTGTGGAGGGACACACCCACCGGCACACAGGTGGCGGCACCGGGGCGGGGCGCCGGTGGGGGCGGCCAGGTGCAGGTCGAGGGGCTCGCTGGCCGAAGGGACGGCAACCGGGCCCGCGGCGGAGCCTGGGTCCGGGCCAGGCACCCCGGGGGCGTCTGGGGTGCGGCTGCCTTCCAGGGCCGCCTTCTGGCCGCCTGGCGGGCCGGGCCGGCGGGGAGCGCCCCCTCCGGCGCGCGCGCCGTGGTGGGAGGGGCCTGAGGAGGCGGGGCCTGCAGCGGGGCCCCGGCGCGGGCGGAGCCGGCGGCCACCACCCGCGGGCGAGTTAAAGGAGAAGGCGGAGCAGGAGGCAAAAAGCCTACAGCACCCGGTATTCCCAGGCGGTCTCCCATCCAAGTACTAACCAGGCCCGACCCTGCTTAGCTTCCGAGATCAGACGAGATCGGGCGCGTTCAGGGTGGTATGGCCGTAGACGGGACGGGGACGGCGGGCTGCCTCTTGAGGCCCACTTTCGCTGGCGCTTGCGCCTCACCGCCAGCCTGGCGGTCAGCCCGCCCCGGCAGGACCCCGTCGCCCGCCCAGGCAGGGGGAACGGAGGTCTCGGGTACCGGGCGGTGGCGGAGGCGGAGGGTTTGGCCACCCCCTCCCAGCCGAGGGCGGGCGTGACCCAGCGAACCCTTCGGCGCTTGGCGCCCCGCCCAAGATCCGGCCCGTCGCTCACAGGGACGTGGCCCCGGAGGCTTCAGGGCCCGGGGCCCGCGGTCCCTTGGGCATCGCCCCTGTCCGCCCACGCGGCGCTAGGCGCCGCCCGGCCGCAGCCCGGGCCGGCCCTCCTGCCCGACAGCAGCTGGCCCGAAGCCACTGGGAGCCACCATCGTGTCGCCACGGCCCCTCAGCCCCGGCGAGGCCACCCTTGCCCGCACACCACCCGCCGGGCTCAGTAGCCCGCCCCTGGCGGACGGCAGGCCAGGGGAAGCGGCCCCTGCCCTCGATCCCGCTCCCGCACCCGGCCGCGGCGGCGACACGGCGGGGGGCGGGGCTTTTGCCGGAGGGAGCTGTGGAGGGACACACCCACCGGCACACAGGTGGCGGCCCCGGGGCGGGTCGCCGGTGGTGGCGGCCAGGTGCAGGTCGAGGGGCTCGCTGGCGGAAGGCACGGCAATCGGGCCCGCGGCGGAGCCTGGGTCTGGGCCAGGCACCCCGGGGGCGTCTGGGGTGCGGCTGCCTTCCAGGGCCGCCTTCTGGCCGCCTGGCGGGCCGGGCTGGCGGGGAGCGCCCCCTCCGGCGCGCGCGCCGTGGTGGGAGGGGCCTGAGGAGGCGGGGCCTGCAGCGGGACCCGGGCGCGGGCGGAGCCGGCGGCCACCGCCCGCGGGCGAGTTAAAGGAGAAGGCGGAGCGGGAGGCAAAAACCCTACAGCACCCGGTATTCCCAGGCGGTCTCCCATCCAAGTACTAACCAGGCCCGACCCTGCTTAGCTTCCGAGATCAGACGAGATCGGGCGCGTTCAGGGTGGTATGGCCGTAGACGGGGGCGGGGACGGCGGGCTGCCTCTTGAGGCCCACTTTCGCTGGCGCTTGCGCCTCACCGCCAGCCTGGCGGTCAGCCCGCCCCGGCAGGACCCCGTCGCCCGCCCAGGCAGGGGGAACGGAGGTCTCGGGTACCGGGCGGTGGCGGAGGCGGAGGGTTTGGCCACCCCCTCCCAGCCGAGGGCGGGCGTGACCCAGCGAACCCTTCGGCGCTTGGCGCCCCGCCAAGATCCCGCCCGTCGCTCACAGGGACGTGGCCCCGGAGGCTTCAGTGCCCGGGGCCCGCGGTCCCTTGGGCATCGCCCCTGCCCGCCCACGCGGCGCTAGGCGCCGCCCAGCCGCAACCCGGGCCGGCCCTCCTGCCCGACAGCAGCTGGCCCGAAGCCACTGGGAGCCACCATCGTGTCGCCACGGCCCCTCAGCCCCGGCGAGGCCACCCTTGCCCGCACACCACCCGCCGAGCTCAGGAGCCCGCCCCTGGCGGCCGGCAGGCCCGGGGAAGCGGCCCCTGCCCTCGATCCCGCTCCCGCACCCGGCAGCGGCGGCGACACGGCGGGGGGCGGGGCTTTTGCCGGAGGGAGCTGTGGAGGGACACAGCCACCGGCACACAGGTGGCGGCCCCGGGGCGGGGCGCCGGTGGGGGCGGCCAGGTGCAGGTCGACGGGCTCGCTGGCCGAAGGGACGGCAACCGGGCCCGCGGCGGAGCCTGGGTCCGGGCCAGGCACCCCGGGGACGTCTGGGGTGCGGCTGCATTCCAGGGCCGCCTTCTGGCCGCCTGGCGGGCCGGGCCGGCGGGGAGCGCCCCCTCCGGCGCGCGTGCCGTGGTGGGAGGGGCCTGAGGAGGCGGGGCCTGCAGCGGGGCCCCGGCGCGGGCGGAGCCGGCGGCCACCGCCCGCGGGCGAGTTAAAGGAGAAGGCGGAGCGGGAGGCAAAAAGCCTACAGCACCCGGTATTCCCAGGCGGTCTCCCATCCAAGTACTAACCAGGCCCGACCCTGCTTAGCTTCCGAGATCAGACGAGATCGGGCGCGTTCAGGGTAGTATGGCCGTAGACGGGGGCGGGGACGGCGGGCTGCCTCTTGAGGCCCACTTTCGCTGGCGCTTGCGCCTCACCGCCAGCCTGGCGGTCAGCCCGCCCCGGCAGGACCCCGTCGCCCGCCCAGGCAGGGGGAACGGAGGTCTCGGGTACCAGGCGGTGGCGGAGGCGGAGGGTTTGGCCACCCCCTCCCAGCCGAGGGCGGGCGTGACCCAGCGAACCCTTCGGCGCTTGGCGCCCCGCCAAGATCCCGCCCGTCGCTCACAGGGACGTGGCCCCGGAGGCTTCAGTGCCCGGGGCCCGCGGTCCCTTGGGCATCGCCCCTGCCCGCCCACGCGGCGCTAGGCGCCGCCCAGCCGCAACCCGGGCCGGCCCTCCTGCCCGACAGCAGCTGGCCCGAAGCCACTGGGAGCCACCATCGTGTCGCCACGGCCCCTCAGCCCCGGCGAGGCCACCCTTGCCCGCACACCACCTGCCGGGCTCAGGAGCCCGCCCCTGGCGGCCGGCAGGCCCGGGGAAGCAGCCCCTGCCCTCGATCCCGCTCCCGCACCCGGCCGCGGCGGCGACACGGCGGGGGGCGAGGCTTTTGCCGGAGGGAGCTGTGGAGGGACACACCCACCGGCACACAGGTGGCGGCACCGGGGCGGGGCGCCGGTGGGGGCGGCCAGGTGCAGGTCGAGGGGCTCGCTGGCCGAAGGGACGGCAACCGGGCCCGCGGCGGAGCCTGGGTCCGGGCCAGGCACCCCGGGGGCGTCTGGGGTGCGGCTGCCTTCCAGGGCCGCCTTCTGGCCGCCTGGCGGGCCGGGCCGGCGGGGAGCGCCCCCTCCGGCGCGCGCGCCGTGGTGGGAGGGGCCTGAGGAGGCGGGGCCTGCAGCGGGGCCCCGGCGCGGGCGGAGCCGGCGGCCACCGCCCGCGGGCGAGTTAAAGGAGAAGGCGGAGCAGGAGGCAAAAAGCCTACAGCACCCGGTATTCCCAGGCGGTCTCCCATCCAAGTACTAACCAGGCCCGACCCTGCTTAGCTTCCGAGATCAGACGAGATCGGGCGCGTTCAGGGTGGTATGGCCGTAGACGGGGGCGGGGACGGCGGGCTGCCTCCTGAGGCCCACTTTCGCTGTCGCTTGCGCCTCACCGCCAGCCTGGCGGTCAGCCCGCCCCGGCAGGACCCCGTCGCCCGCCCAGGCAGGGGGAGCGGAGGTCTCGGGTACCAGGCGGTGGCGGAGGCGGAGGGTTTGGCCACCCCCTCCCAGCCGAGGGCGGGCGTGACCCAGCGAACCCTTCGGCGCTTGGCGCCCCGCCCAAGATCCGGCCCGTCGCTCACAGGGACGTGGCCCCGGAGGCTTCAGGGCCCGGGGCCCGCGGTCCCTTGGGCATCGCCCCTGTCCGCCCACGCGGCGCTAGGCGCCTCCCGGCCGCAGCCCGGGCCGGCCCTCCTGCCCGACAGCAGCTGGCCCGAAGCCACTGGGAGCCACCATCGTGTCGCCACGGCCCCTCAGCCCCGGCGAGGCCACCCTTGCCCGCACACCACCCGCCGAGCTCAGGAGCCCGCCCCTGGCGGCTGGCAGGCCCGGGGAAGCGGCCCCTGCCCTCGATCCCGCTCCCGCACCCGGCCGCGGCGGCGACACGGCGGGGGGCGGGGCTTTTGCCGGAGGGAGCTGTGGAGGGACACACCCACCGGCACACAGGTGGCGGCCCCGGGGCGGGGCGCCGGTGGGGGCGGCCAGGTGCAGGTCGACGGGCTCGCTGGCCGAAGGCACGGCAACCGGGCCCGCGGCGGAGCCTGGGTCCGGGCCAGGCACCCCGGGGGCGTCTGGGGTGCGGCTGCCTTCCAGGGCCGCCTTCTGGCCCCCTGGCGGGCCGGGCCGGCGGGGAGCGCCCCCTCCGGCGCGCGCGCCGTGGTGGGAGGGGACTGAGGAGGCGGGGCCTGCAGCGGGGCCCCGGCGCGGGCGGAGCCGGCGGCCACCGCCCGAGGGCGAGTTAAAGGAGAAGGCGGAGCGGGAGGCAAAAAGCCTACAGCACCCGGTATTCCCAGGCGGTCTCCCATCCAAGTACTAACCAGGCCCGACCCTGCTTAGCTTCCGAGATCAGACGAGATCGGGCGCGTTCAGGGTGGTATGGCCGTAGACGGGACGGGGACGGCGGGCTGCCTCTTGAGGCCCACTTTCGCTGGCGCTTGCGCCTCACCGCCAGCCTGGCGGTCAGCCCGCCCCGGCAGGACCCCGTCGCCCGCCCAGGCAGGGGGAACGGAGGTCTCGGGTACCGGGCGGTGGCGGAGGCGGAGGGTTTGGCCACCCCCTCCCAGCCGAGGGCGGGCGTGACCCAGCGAACCCTTCGGCGCTTGGCGCCCCGCCCAAGATCCGGCCCATCGCTCACAGGGACGTGGCCCCGGAGGCTTCAGGGCCCGGGGCCCGCGGTCCCTTGGGCATCGCCCCTGCCCGCCCACGCGGCGCTAGGCGCCGCCCAGCCGCAGCCCGGGGCGGCCCTCCTGCCCGACAGCAGCTGGCCCGAAACCACTGGGAGCCACCATCGTGTCGCCACGGCCCCTCAGCCCCGGCGAGGCCACCCTTGCCCGCACACCACCCGCCGAGCTCAGGAGCCCGCCCCTGGCGGCCGGCAGGCCCGGGGAAGAGGCCCCTGCCCTCGATCCCGCTCCCGCACCCGGCCGCGGCGGCGACACGGCGGGGGGCGGGGCTTTTGCCGGAGGGAGCTGTGGAGGGACACACCCACCGGCACACAGGTGGCGGCCCCGGGGCGGGGCGCCGGAGGGGGCGGCCAGGTGCAGGTCGAGGGGCTCGCTGGCCGAAGGGACGGCAACCGGGCCCGCGGCGGAGCCTGGGTCCGGGCCAGGCACCCTGGGGGCGTCTGGGGTGCGGCTGCCTTCCAGGGCCGCCTTCTGGCCGCCTGGCGGGCCGGGCCGGCGGGGAGCGCCCCCTCCGGCGCGTGCGCCGTGGTGGGAGGGGCCTGAGGAGGAGGGGCCTGCAGCGGGGCCCCGGCGCGGGCGGAGCCGGCGGCCACCGCCCGCGGGCGAGTAAAGGAGAAGGCGGAGCGGGAGGCAAAAAGCCTACAGCACCCGGTATTCCCAGGCGGTCTCCCATCCAAGTACTAACCAGGCCCGACCCTGCTTAGCTTCCGAGATCAGACGAGATCGGGCGCGTTCAGGGTGGTATGGCCGTAGACGGGGGCGGGGACGGCGGGCTGCCTCTTGAGGCCCACTTTCGCTGGCGCTTGCGCCTCACCGCCAGCCTGGCGGTCAGCCCGCCCCGGCAGGACCACGTCGCCCGCCCAGGCAGGGGGAACGGAGGTCTCGGGTACCGGGCGGTGGCGGAGGCGGAGGGTTTGGCCACCCCCTCCCAGCCGAGGGCGGGCGTGACCCAGCGAACCCTTCCGCGCTTGGCGCCCCGCCCAAGATCCGGCCCGTCGCTCACATGGACGTGGCCCCGGAGGCTTCAGGGCCCGGAGCCCGCGGTCCCTTGGGCATCGCACCTGCCCGCCCACGCGGCGCTAGGCGCCGCCCAGCCGCAGCCCGGGCCGGCCCTCCTGCCCGACAGCAGCTGGCCCGAAGCCACTAGGAGCCACCATCGTGTCGCCACGGCCCCTCAGCCCCGGCGAGGCCACCCTTGCCCGCACACCACCCGCCGAGATCAGGAGCCCGCCCCTGGCGGCCGGCAGGCCCGGGGAAGCGGCCCCTGCCCTCGATCCCGCTCCCGCACCCGGCAGCGGCGGCGACACGGCGGGGGGCGGGGCTTTTGCCGGAGGGAGCTGTGGAGGGACACACCCACCGGCACACAGGTGGCGGCCCCGTGGCGGGGCGCCGGTGGGGGCGGCCAGGTGCAGGTCGACGGGCTCGCTGGCCGAAGGGACGGCAACCGGGCCCGCGGCGGAGCCTGGGTCCGGGCCAGGCACCCCGGGGGCGTCTGGGGTGCGGCTGCCTTCCAGGGCCGCCTTCTGGCCGCCAGGCGGGCCGGGCCGGCGGGGAGCGCACCCTCCGGCGCGCGCGCCGTGGTGGGAGGGGCCTGAGGAGGCGGGGCCTGCAGCGGGGGCCCGGCGCGGGCGGAGCCGGCGGCCACCGCCCGCGGGCGAGTTAAAGGAGAAGGCGGAGCGGGAGGCAAAATGCCTACAACACCCGGTATTCCCAGGCGGTCTCCCATCCAAGTACTAACCAGGCCCGACCCTGCTTAGCTTCCGAGATCAGACGAGATCGGGCGCGTTCAGGGTGGTATGGCCGTAGACGGGACGGGGACGGCGGGCTGCCTCTTGAGGCCCACTTTCGCTGGCGCTTGCGCCTCACCGCCAGCCTGGCGGTCAGCCCGCCCCGGCAGGACCCCGTCGCCCGCCCAGGCAGGGGGAACGGAGGTCTCGGGTACCGGGCGGTGGCGGAGGCGGAGGGTTTGGCCACCCCCTCCCAGCCGAGGGCGGGCGTGACCCAGCGAACCCTTCGGCGCTTGGCGCCCCGCCCAAGATCCGGCCCGTCGCTCACAGGGACGTGGCCCCGGAGGCTTCAGGGCCCGGGGTCCGCGGTCCCTTGGGCATCGCCCCTGCCCGACCACGCGGCGCTAGGCGCCGCCCGGCCGCATCCCGGGCCGGCCCTCCTGCCCGACAGCAGCTGGCCCGAAGCCACTGGGAGCCACCATCGTGTCGCCACGGCCCCACAGCCCCGGCGAGGCCACCCTTGCCCGCACACCACCCGCCGAGCTCAGGAGCCCGCCCCTGGCGGCCGGCAGGCCCGGGGAAGCGGCCCCTGCCCTCGATCCCGCTCCCGCACACGGCCGCGGCGGCGACACGGCGGGGGCTGGGCTTTTGCCAGAGGGAGCTGTGGAGGGACACACCCACCGGCACACAGGTGGCGGCCCCGGGGCGGGGCGCCGGTGGGGGCGGCCAGGTGCAGGTCGACGGGCTCGCTGGCCGAAGGCACGGCAACCGGGCCCGCGGCGGAGCCTGGGTCCGGGCCAGGCACCCCGGGGGCGTCTGGGGTGCGGCTGCCTTCCAGGGCCGCCTTCTGGCCCCCTGGCGGGCCGGGCCGGCGGGGAGCGCCCCCTCCGGCGCGCGCGCCGTGGTGGGAGGGGACTGAGGAGGCGGGGCCTGCAGCGGGGCCCCGGCGCGGGCGGAGCCGGCGGCCACCGCCCGAGGGCGAGTTAAAGGAGAAGGCGGAGCGGGAGGCAAAAAGCCTACAGCACCCGGTATTCCCAGGCGGTCTCCCATCCAAGTACTAACCAGGCCCGACCCTGCTTAGCTTCCGAGATCAGACGAGATCGGGCGCGTTCAGGGTGGTATGGCCGTAGACGGGACGGGGACGGCGGGCTGCCTCTTGAGGCCCACTTTCGCTGGCGCTTGCGCCTCACAGCCAGCCTGGCGGTCAGCCCGCCCCGGCAGGACCCCGTCGCCCGCCCAGGCAGGGGGAACGGAGGTCTCGGGTACCGGGCGGTGGCGGAGGCGGAGGGTTTGGCCACCCCCTCCCAGCCGAGGGCGGGCGTGACCCAGCGAACACTTCGGCGCTTGGCGCCCCGCCCAAGATCCGGCCCGTCGCTCACAGGGACGTGGCCCCGGAGGCTTCAGGGCCCGGGGCCCGCGGTCCCTTGGGCATCGCCCCTGCCCGCCCACGCGGCGCTAGGCGCCGCCCAGCCGCAGCCCGGGGCGGCCCTCCTGCCCGACAGCAGCTGGCCCGAAACCACTGGGAGCCACCATCGTGTCGCCACGGCCCCTCAGCCCCGGCGAGGCCACCCTTGCCCGCACACCACCCGCCGAGCTCAGGAGCCCGCCCCTGGCGGCCGGCAGGCCCGGGGAAGAGGCCCCTGCCCTCGATCCCGCTCCCGCACCCGGCCGCGGCGGCGACACGGCGGGGGGCGGGGCTTTTGCCGGAGGGAGCTGTGGAGGGACACACCCACCGGCACACAGGTGGCGGCCCCGGGGCGGGGCGCCGGAGGGGGCGGCCAGGTGCAGGTCGAGGGGCTCGCTGGCCGAAGGGACGGCAACCGGGCCCGCGGCGGAGCCTGGGTCCGGGCCAGGCACGCTGGGGGCGTCTGGGGTGCGGCTGCCTTCCAGGGCCGCCTTCTGGCCGCCTGGCGGGCCGGGCCGGCGGGGAGCGCCCCCTCCGGCGCGTGCGCCGTGGTGGGAGGGGCCTGAGGAGGAGGGGCCTGCAGCGGGGCCCCGGCGCGGGCGGAGCCGGCGGCCACCGCCCGCGGGCGAGTAAAGGAGAAGGCGGAGCGGGAGGCAAAAAGCCTACAGCACCCGGTATTCCCAGGCGGTCTCCCATCCAAGTACTAACCAGGCCCGACCCTGCTTAGCTTCCGAGATCAGACGAGATCGGGCGCGTTCAGGGTGGTATGGCCGTAGACGGGGGCGGGGACGGCGGGCTGCCTCTTGAGGCCCACTTTCGCTGGCGCTTGCGCCTCACCGCCAGCCTGGCGGTCAGCCCGCCCCGGCAGGACCACGTCGCCCGCCCAGGCAGGGGGAACGGAGGTCTCGGGTACCGGGCGGTGGCGGAGGCGGAGGGTTTGGCCACCCCCTCCCAGCCGAGGGCGGGCGTGACCCAGCGAACCCTTCCGCGCTTGGCGCCCCGCCCAAGATCCGGCCCGTCGCTCACATGGACGTGGCCCCGGAGGCTTCAGGGCCCGGAGCCCGCGGTCCCTTGGGCATCGCACCTGCCCGCCCACGCGGCGCTAGGCGCCGCCCAGCCGCAGCCCGGGCCGGCCCTCCTGCCCGACAGCAGCTGGCCCGAAGCCACTAGGAGCCACCATCGTGTCGCCACGGCCCCTCAGCCCCGGCGAGGCCACCCTTGCCCGCACACCACCCGCCGAGATCAGGAGCCCGCACCTGGCGGCCGGCAGGCCCGGGGAAGCGGCCCCTGCCCTCGATCCCGCTCCCGCACCCGGCAGCGGCGGCGACACGGCGGGGGGCGGGGCTTTTGCCGGAGGGAGCTGTGGAGGGACACACCCACCGGCACACAGGTGGCGGCCCCGTGGCGGGGCGCCGGTGGGGGCGGCCAGGTGCAGGTCGACGGGCTCGCTGGCCGAAGGGACGGCAACCGGGCCCGCGGCGGAGCCTGGGTCCGGGCCAGGCACCCCGGGGGCGTCTGGGGTGCGGCTGCCTTCCAGGGCCGCCTTCTGGCCGCCAGGCGGGCCGGGCCGGCGGGGAGCGCACCCTCCGGCGCGCGCGCCGTGGTGGGAGGGGCCTGAGGAGGCGGGGCCTGCAGCGGGGCCCCGGCGCGGGCGGAGCCGGCGGCCACCGCCCGCGGGCGAGTTAAAGGAGAAGGCGGAGCGGGAGGCAAAATGCCTACAACACCCGGTATTCCCAGGCGGTCTCCCATCCAAGTACTAACCAGGCCCGACCCTGCTTAGCTTCCGAGATCAGACGAGATCGGGCGCGTTCAGGGTAGTATGGCCGTAGACGGGGGCGGGGACGGCGGGCTGCCTCTTGAGGCCCACTTTCGCTGGCGCTTGCGCCTCACCGCCAGCCTGGCGGTCAGCCCGCCCCGGCAGGACCCCGTCGCCCGCCCAGCCAGGGGGAACGGAGGTCTCGGGTACCGGGCGGTGGCGGAGGCGGAGGGTTTGGCCACCCCCTCCCAGCCGAGGGCGGCGTGACCCAGCGAACCCTTCGGCGCTTGGCGCCCCGCCAAGATCCCGCCCGTCGCTCACAGGGACGTGGCCCCGGAGGCTTCAGTGCCCGGGGCCCGCGGTCCCTTGGGCATCGCCCCTGCCCGCCCACGCGGCGCTAGGCGCCGCCCAGCCGCAGCCCGGGCCGGCCCTCCTGCCCGACAGCAGCTGGCCCGAAGCCACTGGGAGCCACCATCGTGTCGCCACGGCCCCTCAGCCCCGGCGAGGCCACCCTTGCCCGCACACCACCCGCCGAGCTCAGGAGCCCGCCCCTGGCGGCCGGCAGGCCCGGGGAAGCGGCCCCTGCCCTCGATCCCGCTCCCGCACCCGGCCGCGGCGGCGACACGGCGGGGGGCGGGGCTTTTGCCGGAGGGAGCTGTGGAGGGACACACCCACCGGCACACAGGTGGCGGCCCCGGGGCGGGGCGCCGGTGGGGGCGGCCAGGTGCAGGTCGAGGGGCTCGCTGGCGGAAGGCACGGCAATCGGGCCCGCGGCGGAGCCTGGGTCCGGGCCAGGCACCCCGGGGGCGTCTGGGGTGCGGCTGCCTTCCAGGGCCGCCTTCTGGCCGCCTGGCGGGCCGGGCTGGCGGGGAGCGCCCCCTCCGGCGCGCGCGCCGTGGTGGGAGGGGCCTGAGGAGGCGGGGCCTGCAGCGGGGCCCCGGCGCGGGCGGAGCCGGCGGCCACCGCCCGCGGGCGAGTTAAAGGAGAAGGCGGAGCGGGAGGCAAAAACCCTACAGCACCCGGTATTCCCAGGCGGTCTCCCATCCAAGTACTAACCAGGCCCGACCCTGCTTAGCTTCCGAGATCAGACGAGATCGGGCGCGTTCAGGGTGGTATGGCCGTAGACGGGGGCGGGGACGGCGGGCTGCCTCTTGAGGCCCACTTTCGCTGGCGCTTGCGCCTCACCGCCAGCCTGGCGGTCAGCCCGCCCCGGCAGGACCCCGTCGCCCGCCCAGGCAGGGGGAACGGAGGTCTCGGGTACCGGGCGGTGGCGGAGGCGGAGGGTTTGGCCACCCCCTCCCAGCCGAGGGCGGGCGTGACCCAGCGAACCCTTCGGCGCTAGGCGCCCCGCCCAAGATCCGGCCCGTCGCTCACAGGGACGTGGCCCCGGAGGCTTCAGGGCCCGGGGCCCGCGGTCCCTTGGGCATCGCCCCTGCCCGCCCACGCGGCGCTAGGCGCCGCCCAGCCGCAGCCCGGGCCGGCCCTCCTGCCCGACAGCAGCTGGCACGAAGCCACTGGGAGCCACCATCGTGTCGCCACGGCCCCTCAGCCCCGGCGAGGCCACCCTTGCCCGCACACCACCCGCCGAGCTCAGGAGCCCGCCCCTGGCGGCCGGCAGGCCCGGGGAAGCGGCCCCTGCCCTCGATCCCGCTCCCGCACCCGGCAGCGGCGGCGACACGGCGGGGGGCGGGGCTTTTGCCGGAGGGAGCTGTGGAGGGACACACCCACCGGCACACAGGGGGCGGCCCCGGGGCGGGGCGCCGGTGGGGGCGGCCAGGTGCAGGTCGACGGGCTCGCTGGCCGAAGGGACGGCAACCGGGCCCGCGGCGGAGCCTGGGTCCGGGCCAGGCACCCCGGGGGCGTCTGGGGTGCGGCTGCCTTCCAGGGCCGCCTTCTGGCCGCCTGGCGGGCCGGGCTGGCGGGGAGCGCCCCCTCCGGCGCGCGCGCCGTGGTGGGAGGGGCCTGAGGAGGCGGGGCCTGCAGCGGGGCCCCGGCGCGGGCGGAGCCGGCGTCCACCGCCCGCGGGCGATTTAAAGGAGAAGGCGGAGCGGGAGGCAAAAATCCTACAGCACCCGGTATTCCCAGGCGGTCTCCCATCCAAGTACTAACCAGGCCCGACCCTGCTTAGCTTCCGAGATCAGACGAGATCGGGCGCGTTCAGGGTGGTATGGCCGTAGACGGGGGCGGGGACGGCGGGCTGCCTCTTGAGGCCCACTTTCGCTGGCGCTTGCGCCTCACCGCCAGCCTGGCGGTCAGCCCGCCCCGGCAGGACCCCGTCGCCCGCCCAGGCAGGGGGAACGGAGGTCTCGGGTACCGGGCGGTGGCGGAGGCGGAGGGTTTGGCCACCCCCTCCCAGCCGAGGGCGGGCGTGACCCAGCGAACCCTTCGGCGCTAGGCGCCCCGCCCAAGATCCGGCCCGTCGCTCACAGGGACGTGGCCCCGGAGGCTTCAGGGCCCGGGGCCCGCGGTCCCTTGGGCATCGCCCCTGCCCGCCCACGCGGCGCTAGGCGCCGCCCAGCCGCAGCCCGGTCCGGCCCTCCTGCCCGACAGCAGCTGGCACGAAGCCACTGGGAGCCACCATCGTGTCGCCACGGCCCCTCAGCCCCGGCGAGGCCACCCTTGCCCGCACACCACCCGCCGAGCTCAGGAGCCCGCCCCTGGCGGCCGGCAGGCCCGGGGAAGCGGCCCCTGCCCTCGATCCCGCTCCCGCACCCGGCAGCGGCGGCGACACGGCGGGGGGCGGGGCTTTTGCCGGAGGGAGCTGTGGAGGGACACACCCACCGGCACACAGGTGGCGGCCCCGGGGCGGGGCGCCGGTGGGGGCGGCCAGGTGCAGGTCGACGGGCTCGCTGGCCGAAGGGACGGCAACCGGGCCCGCGGCGGAGCCTGGGTCCGGGCCAGGCACCCCGGGGGCGTCTGGGGTGCGGCTGCCTTCCAGGGCCGCCTTCTTGCCGCCTGGCGGGCCGGGCCGGCGGGGAGCGCCCCCTCCGGCGCGCGTGCCGTGGTGGGAGGGGCCTGAGGAGGCGGGGCCTGCAGCGGGGCCCCGGCGCGGGCGGAGCCGGCGGCCACCGCCCGCGGGCGATTTAAAGGAGAAGGCGGAGCGGGAGGCAAAAAGGCTACAGCACCCGGTATTCCCAGGCGGTCTCCCATCCAAGTACTAACCAGGCCCGACCCTGCTTAGCTTCCGAGATCAGACGAGATCGGGCGCGTTCAGGGTAGTATGGCCGTAGACGGGGGCGGGGACGGCGGGCTGCCTCTTGAGGCCCACTTTCGCTGGCGCTTGCGCCTCACCGCCAGCCTGGCGGTCAGCCCGCCCCGGCAGGACCCCGTCGCCCGCCCAGGCAGGGGGAACGGAGGTCTCGGGTACCGGGCGGTGGCGGAGGCGGAGGGTTTGGCCACCCCCTCCCAGCCGAGGGCGGGCGTGACCCAGCGAACCCTTCGGCGCTTGGCGCCCCGCCAAGATCCCGCCCGTCGCTCACAGGGACGTGGCCCCGGAGGCTTCAGTGCCCGGGGCCCGCGGTCCCTTGGGCATCGCCCCTGCCCGCCCACGCGGCGCTAGGCGCCGCCCAGCCGCAACCCGGGCCGGCCCTCCTGCCCGACAGCAGCTGGCCCGAAGCCACTGGGAGCCACCATCGTGTCGCCACGGCCCCTCAGCCCCGGCGAGGCCACCCTTGCCCGCACACCACCCGCCGAGCTCAGGAGCCCGCCCCTGGCGGCCGGCAGGCCCGGGGAAGCGGCCCCTGCCCTCGATCCCGCTCCCGCACCTGGCAGCGGCGGCGACACGGCGGGGGGCGGGGCTTTTGCCGGAGGGAGCTGTGGAGGGACACAGCCACCGGCACACAGGTGGCGGCCCCGGGGCGGGGCGCCGGTGGGGGCGGCCAGGTGCAGGTCGACGGGCTCGCTGGCCGAAGGGACGGCAACCGGGCCCGCGGCGGAGCCTGGGTCCGGGCCAGGCACCCCGGGGGCGTCTGGGGTGCGGCTGCCTTCCAGGGCCGCCTTCTGGCCGCCTGGCGGGCCGGGCCGGCGGGGAGCGCCCCCTCCGGCGCGCGTGCCGTGGTGGGAGGGGCCTGAGGAGGCGGGGCCTGCAGCGGGGCCCCGGCGCGGGCGGAGCCGGCGGCCACCGCCCGCGGGCGAGTTAAAGGAGAAGGCGGAGCGGGAGGCAAAAAGCCTACAGCACCCGGTATTCCCAGGCGGTCTCCCATCCAAGTACTAACCAGGCCCGACCCTGCTTAGCTTCCGAGATCAGACGAGATCGGGCGCGTTCAGGGTAGTATGGCCGTAGACGGGGGCGGGGACGGCGGGCTGCCTCTTGAGGCCCACTTTCGCTGGCGCTTGCGCCTCACCGCCAGCCTGGCGGTCAGCCCGCCCCGGCAGGACCCCGTCGCCCGCCCAGGCAGGGGGAACGGAGGTCTCGGGTACCGGGCGGTGGCGGAGGCGGAGGGTTTGGCCACCCCCTCCCAGCCGAGGGCGGGCGTGACCCAGCGAACCCTTCGGCGCTTGGCGCCCCGCCAAGATCCCGCCCGTCGCTCACAGGGACGTGGCCCCGGAGGCTTCAGTGCCCGGGGCCCGCGGTCCCTTGGGCATCGCCCCTGCCCGCCCACGCGGCGCTAGGCGCCGCCCAGCCGCAACCCGGGCCGGCCCTCCTGCCCGACAGCAGCTGGCCCGAAGCCACTGGGAGCCACCATCGTGTCGCCACGGCCCCTCAGCCCCGGCGAGGCCACCCTTGCCCGCACACCACCTGCCGGGCTCAGGAGCCCGCCCCTGGCGGCCGGCAGGCCCGGGGAAGCAGCCCCTGCCCTCGATCCCGCTCCCGCACCCGGCCGCGGCGGCGACACGGCGGGGGGCGGGGCTTTTGCCGGAGGGAGCTGTGGAGGGACACACCCACCGGCACACAGGTGGCGGCCCCGGGGCGGGGCGCCGGTGGGGGCGGCCAGGTGCAGGTCGAGGGGCTCGCTGGCCGAAGGGACGGCAACCGGGCCCGCGGCGGAGCCTGGGTCCGGGCCAGGCACCCCGGGGGCGTCTGGGGTGCGGCTGCCTTCCAGGGCCGCCTTCTGGCCGCCTGGCGGGCCGGGCCGGCGGGGAGCGCCCCCTCCGGCGCGCGCGCCGTGGTGGGAGGGGCCTGAGGAGGCGGGGCCTGCAGCGGGGCCCCGGCGCCGGCGGAGCCGGCGGCCACCGCCCGCGGGCGAGTTAAAGGAGAAGGCGGAGCGGGAGGCAAAAAGCCTACAGCACCCGGTATTCCCAGGCGGTCTCCCATCCAAGTACTAACCAGGCCCGACCCTGCTTAGCTTCCGAGATCAGACGAGATCGGGCGCGTTCAGGGTAGTATGGCCGTAGACGGGGGCGGGGACGGCGGGCTGCCTCTTGAGGCCCACTTTCGCTGGCGCTTGCGCCTCACCGCCAGCCTGGCGGTCAGCCCACCCCGGCAGGACCCCGTCGCCCGCCCAGGCAGGGGGAACGGAGGTCTCGGGTACCGGGCGGTGGCGGAGGCGGAGGGTTTGGCCACCCCCTCCCAGCCGAGGGCGGGCGTGACCCAGCGAACACTTCGGCGCTTGGCGCCCCGCCAAGATCCCGCCCGTCGCTCACAGGGACGTGGCCCCGGAGGCTTCAGGGCCCGGGGCCCGCGGTCCCTTGGGCATCGCCCCTGCCCGCTCACGCGGCGCTAGGCGCCGCCCGGCCGCAGCCCGGGCCGGCCCTCCTGCCCGACAGCAGCTGGCCCGAAGCCACTGGGAGCCACCATCGTGTCGCCACGGCCCCTCAGCCCCGGCGAGGCCACCCTTGCCCGCACACCACCCGCCGAGCTCAGGAGCCCGCCCCTGGGGCCGGCAGGCCCGGGGAAGCGGCCCCTGCTCTCGATCCCGCTCCCGCACCGGGCCGCGGCGGCGACACGGCGGGGGCGGGGCTTTTGCCGGAGGGAGCTGTGGAGGGACACACCCACCGGCACACAGGTGGCGGCCCCGGGGCGGGGCGCCGGTGGGGGCGGCCAGGTGCAGGTCGACGGGCTCGCTGGCCGAAGGCACGGCAACCGGGCCCGCGGCGGAGCCTGGGTCCGGGCCAGGCACCCCGGGGGCGTCTGGGGTGCGGCTGCCTTCCAGGGCCGCCTTCTGGCCGCCTGGCGGGCCGGGCCGGCGGGGAGCGCCCCCTCCGGCGCGCGCGCCGTGGTGCGAGGGGCCTGAGGAGGCGGGGCCTGCAGCGGAGCCCCGGCGCGGGCGGAGCCGGCGGCCAGCGCCCGCGGGCGAGTTCAAGGAGAAGGCGGAGCGGGAGGCAAAACGCCTACAGCACCCGGTATTCCCAGGAGGTCTCCCATCCAAGTACTAACCAGGCCCGACCCTGCTTAGCTTCCGAGATCAGACGAGATCGGGCGCGTTCAGGGTGGTATGGCCGTAGACGGGACGGGGACGGCGGGCTGCCTCTTGAGGCCCACTTTCGCTGGCGCTTGCGCCTCACCGCCAGCCTGGCGGTCAGCCCGCCCCGGCAGGACCCCGTCGCCCGCCCAGGCAGGGGGAACGGAGGTCTCGGGTACCGGGCGGTGGCGGAGGCGGAGGGTTTGGCCACCCCCTCCCAGCCGAGGGCGGGCGTGACCCAGCGAACCCTTCGGCGCTTGGCGCCCCGCCCAAGATCCGGCCCGTCGCTCACAGGGACGTGGCCCCGGAGGCTTCAGGGCCCGGGGCCCGCGGTCCCTTGGGCATCGCCCCTGCCCGACCACGCGGCGCTAGGCGCCGCCCGGCCGCATCCCGGGCCGGCCCTCCTGCCCGACAGCAGCTGGCCCGAAGCCACTGGGAGCCACCATCGTGTCGCCACGGCCCCACAGCCCCGGCGAGGCCACCCTTGCCCGCACACCACCCGCCGAGCTCAGGAGCCCGCCCCTGGCGGCCGGCAGGCCCGGGGAAGCGGCCCCTGCCCTCGATCCCGCTCCCGCACACGGCCGCGGCGGCGACACGGCGGGGGCTGGGCTTTTGCGAGAGGGAGCTGTGGAGGGACACACCCACCGGCACACAGGTGGCGGCCCCGGGGCGGGGCGCCGGTGGGGGCGGCCAGGTGCAGGTCGACGGGCTCGCTGGCCGAAGGCACGGCAACCGGGCCCGCGGCGGAGCCTGGGTCCGGGCCAGGCACCCCGGGGGCGTCTGGGGTGCGGCTGCCTTCCAGGGCCGCCTTCTGGCCCCCTGGCGGGCCGGGCCGGCGTGGAGCGCCCCCTCCGGCGCGCGCGCCGTGGTGGGAGGGGCCTGAGGAGGCGGGGCATGCAGCGGGGCCCCGGCGCGGGCGGAGCCGGCGGCCACCGCCCGCGGGCGAGTTAAAGGAGAAGGCGGAGCGGGAGGCAAAAAGCCTACAGCACCCGGTATTCCCAGGCGGTCTCCCATCCAAGTACTAACCAGGCCCGACCCTGCTTAGCTTCCGAGATCAGACGAGATCGGGCGCGTTCAGGGTGGCATGGCCGTAGACGGGACGGGGACGGCGGGCTGCCTCTTGAGGCCCACTTTCGCTGGCGCTTGCGCCTCACCGCCAGCCTGGCGGTCAGCCCGCCCCGGCAGGACCCCGTCGCCCGCCCAGGCAGGGGGAACGGAGGTCTCGGGTACCAGGCGGTGGCGGAGGCGGAGGGTTTGGCCACCCCCTCCCAGCCGAGGGCGGGCGTGACCCAGCGAACCCTTCGGCGCTTGGCGCCCCGCCCAAGATCCGGCCCGTCGCTCACAGGGACGTGGCCCCGGAGGCTTCAGGGCCCGGGGCCCGCGGTCCCTTGGGCATCGCCCCTGCCCGCCCACGCGGCGCTAGGCGCCGCCCAGCCGCAGCCCGGGGCGGCCCTCCTGCCCGACAGCAGCTGGCCCGAAACCACTGGGAGCCACCATCGTGTCGCCACGGCCCCTCAGCCCCGGCGAGGCCACCCTTGCCCGCACACCACCCGCCGAGCTCAGGAGCCCGCCCCTGGCGGCCGGCAGGCCCGGGGAAGAGGCCCCTGCCCTCGATCCCGCTCCCGCACCCGGCCGCGCCGGCGACACGGCGGGGGGCGGGGCTTTTGCCGGAGGGAGCTGTGGAGGGACACACCCACCGGCACACAGGTGGCGGCCCCGGGGCGGGGCGCCGGAGGGGGCGGCCAGGTGCAGGTCGAGGGGCTCGCTGGCCGAAGGGACGGCAACCGGGCCCACGGCGGAGCCTGGGTCCGGGCCAGGCACCCTGGGGGCGTCTGGGGTGCGGCTGCCTTCCAGGGCCGCCTTCTGGCCGCCTGGCGGGCCGGGCCGGCGGGGAGCGCCCCCTCCGGCGCGTGCGCCGTGGTGGGAGGGGCCTGAGGAGGAGGGGCCTGCAGCGGGGCCCCGGCGCGGGCGGAGCCGGCGGCCACCGCCCGCGGGCGAGTAAAGGAGAAGGCGGAGCGGGAGGCAAAAAGCCTACAGCACCCGGTATTCCCAGGCGGTCTCCCATCCAAGTACTAACCAGGCCCGACCCTGCTTAAGCTTCCGAGATCAGACGAGATCGGGCGCGTTCAGGGTGGTATGGCCGTAGACGGGGGCGGGGACGGCGGGCTGCCTCTTGAGGCCCACTTTCGCTGGCGCTTGCGCCTCACCGACAGCCTGGCGGTCAGCCCGCCCCGGCAGGACCCCGTCGCCCGCCCAGGCAGGGGGAACGGAGGTCTCGGGTACCGGGCGGTGGCGGAGGCGGAGGGTTTGGCCACCCCCTCCCAGCCGAGGGCGGGCGTGACCCAGCGAACCCTTCGGCGCTTGGCGCCCCGCCAAGATCCCGCCCGTCGCTCACAGGGACGTGGCCCCGGAGGCTTCAGGGCCCGGGGCCCACGGTCCCTTGGGCATCGCCCCTGCCCGCCCACGCGGCGCTAGGCGCCGCCCGGCCGCAGCCCGGGCCGGCCCTCCTGCCCGGCAGCAGCTGGCCCGAAGCCACTGGGAGCCACCATCGTGTCGCCACGGCCCCTCAGCCCCGGCGAGGCCACCCTTGCCCGCACACCACCCGCCGAGCTCAGGAGCCCGCCCCTGGGGGCCGGCAGGCCCGGGGAAGCGGCCCCTGCCCTCGATCCCGCTCCCGCACCCGGCCGCGGCGGCGACACGGCGGGGGCGGGGCTTTTGCCGGAGGGAGCTGTGGAGGGACACACCCACCGGCACACAGGTGGCGGCCCCGGGGCGGGGCGCCGGTGGGGGCGGCCAAGTGCAGGTCGACGGGCTCGCTGGCCGAAGGCACGGCAACCGGGCCCGCGGCGGAGCCTGGGTCCGGGCCAGGCACCCCGGGGGCATCTGGGGTGCGGCTGCCTTCCAGGGCCGCCTTCTGGCCGCCTGGCGGGCCGGACCGGCGGGGAGCGCCCCCTCCGGCGCGCGCGCCGTGGTGCGAGGGGCCTGAGGAGGCGGGGCCTGCAGCGGAGCCCCGGCGCGGGCGGAGCCGGCGGCCACCGCCCGCGGGCGAGTTCAAGGAGAAGGCGGAGCGGGAGGCAAAAAGCCTACAGCACCCGGTATTCCCAGGCGGTCTCCCATCCAAGTACTAACCAGGCCCGACCCTGCTTAGCTTCCGAGATCAGACGAGATCGGGCGCGTTCAGGGTGGTATGGCCGTAGACGGGACGGGGACGGCGGGCTGCCTCTTGAGGCCCACTTTCGCTGGCGCTTGCGCCTCACCGCCAGCCTGGCGGTCAGCCCGCCCCGGCAGGACCCCGTCGCCCGCCCAGGCAGGGGGAACGGAGGTCTCGGGTACCGGGCGGTGGCGGAGGCGGAGGGTTTGGCCACCCCCTCCCAGCCGAGGGCGGGCGTGACCCAGCGAACCCTTCGGCGCTTGGCGCCCCGCCCAAGATCCGGCCCGTCGCTCACAGGGACGTGGCCCCGGAGGCTTCAGGGCCCGGGGCCCGCGGTCCCTTGGGCATCGCCCCTGTCCGCCCACGCGGCGCTAGGCGCCGCCCGGCCGCAGCCCGGGCCGGCCCTCCTGCCCGACAGCAGCTGGCCCGAAGCCACTGGGAGCCACCATCGTGTCGCCACGGCCCCTCAGCCCCGGCGAGGCCACCCTTGCCCGCACACCACCCGCCGGGCTCAGTAGCCCGCCCCTGGCGGACGGCAGGCCAGGGGAAGCGGCCCCTGCCCTCGATCCCGCTCCCGCACCCGGCCGCGGCGGCGACACGGCGGGGGGCGGGGCTTTTGCCGGAGGGAGCTGTGGAGGGACACACCCACCGGCACACAGGTGGCGGCCCCGGGGCGGGTCGCCGGTGGTGGCGGCCAGGTGCAGGTCGAGGGGCTCGCTGGCGGAAGGCACGGCAATCGGGCCCGCGGCGGAGCCTGGGTCTGGGCCAGGCACCCCGGGGGCGTCTGGGGTGCGGCTGCCTTCCAGGGCCGCCTTCTGGCCGCCTGGCGGGCCGGGCTGGCGGGGAGCGCCCCCTCCGGCGCGCGCGCCGTGGTGGGAGGGGCCTGAGGAGGCGGGGCCTGCAGCGGGACCCGGGCGCGGGCGGAGCCGGCGGCCACCGCCCGCGGGCGAGTTAAAGGAGAAGGCGGAGCGGGAGGCAAAAACCCTACAGCACCCGGTATTCCCAGGCGGTCTCCCATCCAAGTACTAACCAGGCCCGACCCTGCTTAGCTTCCGAGATCAGACGAGATCGGGCGCGTTCAGGGTGGTATGGCCGTAGACGGGGGCGGGGACGGCGGGCTGCCTCTTGAGGCCCACTTTCGCTGGCGCTTGCGCCTCACCGCCAGCCTGGCGGTCAGCCCGCCCCGGCAGGACCCCGTCGCCCGCCCAGGCAGGGGGAACGGAGGTCTCGGGTACCGGGCGGTGGCGGAGGCGGAGGGTTTGGCCACCCCCTCCCAGCCGAGGGCGGGCGTGACCCAGCGAACCCTTCGGCGCTTGGCGCCCCGCCAAGATCCCGCCCGTCGCTCACAGGGACGTGGCCCCGGAGGCTTCAATGCCCGGGGCCCGCGGTCCCTTGGGCATCGCCCCTGCCCGCCCACGCGGCGCTAGGCGCCGCCCAGCCGCAACCCGGGCCGGCCCTCCTGCCCGACAGCAGCTGGCCCGAAGCCACTGGGAGCCACCATCGTGTCGCCACGGCCCCTCAGCCCCGGCGAGGCCACCCTTGCCCGCACACCACCCGCCGAGCTCAGGAGCCCGCCCCTGGCGGCCGGCAGGCCCGGGGAAGCGGCCCCTGCCCTCGATCCCGCTCCCGCACCCGGCAGCGGCGGCGACACGGCGGGGGGCGGGGCTTTTGCCGGAGGGAGCTGTGGAGGGACACAGCCACCGGCACACAGGTGGCGGCCCCGGGGCGGGGCGCCGGTGGGGGCGGCCAGGTGCAGGTCGACGGGCTCGCTGGCCGAAGGGACGGCAACCGGGCCCGCGGCGGAGCCTGGGTCCGGGCCAGGCACCCCGGGGGCGTCTGGGGTGCGGCTGCCTTCCAGGGCCGCCTTCTGGCCGCCTGGCGGGCCGGGCCGGCGGGGAGCGCCCCCTCCGGCGCGCGTGCCGTGGTGGGAGGGGCCTGAGGAGGCGGGGCCTGCAGCGGGGCCCCGGCGCGGGCGGAGCCGGCGGCCACCGCCCGCGGGCGAGTTAAAGGAGAAGGCGGAGCGGGAGGCAAAAAGCCTACAGCACCCGGTATTCCCAGGCGGTCTCCCATCCAAGTACTAACCAGGCCCGACCCTGCTTAGCTTCCGAGATCAGACGAGATCGGGCGCGTTCAGGGTAGTATGGCCGTAGACGGGGGCGGGGACGGCGGGCTGCCTCTTGAGGCCCACTTTGGCTGGCGCTTGCGCCTCACCGCCAGCCTGGCGGTCAGCCCGCCCCGGCAGGACCCCGTCGCCCGCCCAGGCAGGGGGAACGGAGGTCTCGGGTACCGGGCGGTGGCGGAGGCGGAGGGTTTGGCCACCCCCTCCCAGCCGAGGGCGGGCGTGACCCAGCGAACCCTTCGGCGCTTGGCGCCCCGCCAAGATCCCGCCCGTCGCTCACAGGGACGTGGCCCCGGAGGCTTCAGTGCCCGGGGCCCGCGGTCCCTTGGGCATCGCCCCTGCCCGCCCACGCGGCGCTAGGCGCCGCCCAGCCGCAACCCGGGCCGGCCCTCCTGCCCGACAGCAGCTGGCCCGAAGCCACTGGGAGCCACCATCGTGTCGCCACGGCCCCTCAGCCCCGGCGAGGCCACCCTTGCCCGCACACCACCTGCCGGGCTCAGGAGCCCGCCCCTGGCGGCCGGCAGGCCCGGGGAAGCAGCCCCTGCCCTCGATCCCGCTCCCGCACCCGGCCGCGGCGGCGACACGGCGGGGGGCGGGGCTTTTGCCGGAGGGAGCTGTGGAGGGACACACCCACCGGCACACAGGTGGCGGCCCCGGGGCGGGGCGCCGGTGGGGGCGGCCAGGTGCAGGTCGAGGGGCTCGCTGGCCGAAGGGACGGCAACCGGGCCCGCGGCGGAGCCTGGGTCCGGGCCAGGCACCCCGGGGGCGTCTGGGGTGCGGCTGCCTTCCAGGGCCGCCTTCTGGCTGGGCCGGCGGGGAGCGCCCCCTCCGGCGCGCGCGCCGTGGTGGGAGGGGCCTGAGGAGGCGGGGCCTGCAGCGGGGCCCCGGCGCGGGCCGAGCCGGCGGCCACCGCCCGCGGGCGAGTTAAAGGAGAAGGCGGAGCGGGAGGCAAAAAGCCTACAGCACCCGGTATTCCCAGGCGGTCTCCCATCCAAGTACTAACCAGGCCCGACCCTGCTTAGCTTCCGAGATCAGACGAGATCGGGCGCGTTCAGGGTGGTATGGCCGTAGACGGGGGCGGGGACGGCGGGCTGCCTCTTGAGGCCCACTTTCGCTGGCGCTTGCGCCTCACCGCCAGCCTGGCGGTCAGCCCGCCCCGGCAGGACCCCGTCGCCCGCCCAGGCAGGGGGAACGGAGGTCTCGGGTACCGGGCGGTGGCGGAGGCGGAGGGTTTGGCCACCCCCTCCCAGCCGAGGGCGGGCGTGACCCAGCGAACCCTTCCGCGCTTGGCGCCCCGCCCAAGATCCGGCCCGTCGCTCACATGGACGTGGCCCCGGAGGCTTCAGGGCCCGGGGCCCGCGGTCCCTTGGGCATCGCCCCGGCCCGCCCACGCTGCGCTAGGCGCCGCCCAGCCGCAACCCGGGCCGGCCCTCCTGCCCGACAGCAGCTGGCCCGAAGCCACTGGGAGCCACCATCGTGTCGCCACGGCCCCTCAGCCCCGGCGAGGCCACCCTTGCCCGCACACCACCCGCCGAGATCAGGAGCCCGCCCCTGGCGGCCGGCAGGCCCGGGGAAGCGGCCCCTGCCCTCGATCCCGCTCCCGCACCCGGCAGCGGCGGCGACACGGCGGGGGGCGGGGCTTTTGACGGAGGGAGCTGTGGAGGGACACACCCACCGGCAAACAGGTGGCGGCCCCGTGGCGGGGCGCCGGTGGGGGCGGCCAGGTGCAGGTCGACGGGCTCGCTGGCCGAAGGGACGGCAACCGGGCCCGCGGCGGAGCCTGGGTCCGGGCCAGGCACCCCGGGGGCGTCTGGGGTGCGGCTGCCTTCCAGGGCCGCCTTCTGGCCGCCTGGCGGGCCGGGCCGGCGGGGAGCGCCCCCTCCGGCGCGCGCGCCGTGGTGGGAGGGGCCTGAGGAGGCGGGGCCTGCAGCGGGGCCCCGGCGCGGGCGGAGCCGGCGGCCACCGCCCGCGGGCGAGTTAAAGGAGAAGGCGGAGCGGGAGGCAAAATGCCTACAGCACCCGGTATTCCCAGGCGGTCTCCCATCCAAGTACTAACCAGGCCCGACCCTGCTTAGCTTCCGAGATCAGACGAGATCGGGCGCGTTCAGGGTAGTATGGCCGTAGACAGGGGCGGGGACGGCGGGCTGCCTCTTGAGGCCCACTTTCGCTGGCGCTTGCGCCTCACCGCCAGCCTGGCGGTCAGCCCGCCCCGGCAGGACCCCGTCGCCCGCCCAGGCAGGGGGAACGGAGGTCTCGGGTACCGGGCGGTGGCGGAGGCGGAGGGTTTGGCCACCCCCTCCCAGCCGAGGGCGGGCGTGACCCAGCGAACCCTTCGGCGCTTGGCGCCCCGCCCAAGATCCGGCCCGTCGCTCACAGGGACGTGGCCCCGGAGGCTTCAGGGCCCGGGGCCCGCGGTCCCTTGGGCATCGCCCCTGCCCGCCCACGCGGCGCTAGGCGCCGCCCATCCGCAGCCCGGTCCGGCCCTCCTGCCCGACAGCAGCTGGCCCGAAGCCACTGGGAGCCACCATCGTGTCGCCACGGCCCCTCAGCCCCGGCGAGGCCACCCTTGCCCGCACACCACCCGCCGAGCTCAGGAGCCCGCCCCTGGCGGCCGGCAGGCCCCTGGGAAGCGGCCCCTGCCCTGGATCCCGCTCCCGCACCCGGCCGCGGCGGCGACACGGCGGGGGGCGGGGCTTTTGCCGGAGGGAGCTGTGGAGGGACACACCCACCGGCACAAAGGTGGCGGCCCCGGGGCGGGGCGCCGGTGGGGGCGGCCAGGTGCAGGTCGAGGGGCTCGCTGGCCGAAGGGACGGCAACCGGGCCCGCGGCGGAGCCTGGGTCCGGGCCAGGCACCCCGGGGGCGTCTGGGGTGCGGCTGCCTTCCAGGGCCGCCTTCTGGCCGCCTGGCGGGCCGGGCCGGCGGGGAGCGCCCCCTCCGGCGCGCGCGCCGTGGTGGGAGGGGCCTGAGGAGGCGGGGCCTGCAGCGGGGCCCCGGCGCGGGCGGAGCCGGCGGCCACCGCCCGCGGGCGAGTTAAAGGAGAAGGCGGAGCGGGAGGCAAAAAGCCTACAGCACCCGGTATTCCCAGGCGGTCTCCCATCCAAGTACTAACCAGGCCCGACCCTGCTTAGCTTCCGAGATCAGACGAGATCGGGCGCGTTCAGGGTGGTATGGCCGTAGACGGGGGCGGGGACGGCGGGCTGTCTCTTGAGGCCCACTTTCGCTGGCGCTTGCGCCTCACCGCCAGCCTGGCGGTCAGCCCGCCCCGGCAGGACCCCGTCGCCCGCCCAGGCAGGGGGAACGGAGGTCTCGGGTACCGGGCGGTGGCGGAGGCGGAGGGTTTGGCCACCCCCTCCCAGCCGAGGGCGGCGTGACCCAGCGAACCCTTCGGCGCTTGGCGCCCCGCCAATATCCCGCCCGTCGCTCACAGGGACGTGGCCCCGGAGGCTTCAGTGCCCGGGGCCCGCGGTCCCTTGGGCATCGCCCCTGCCCGCCCACGCGGCGCTAGGCGCCGCCCAGCCGCAGCCCGGGCCGGCCCTCCTGCCCGACAGCAGCTGGCCCGAAGCCACTGGGAGCCACCATCGTATCGCAACGGCCCCTCAGCCCCGGCGAGGCCACCCTTGCCCGCACACCACCCGCCGAGCTCAGGAGCCCGCCCCTGGCGGCCGGCAGGCCCGGGGAACCGGCCCCTGCCCTCGATCCCGCTCCCGCACCCGGCAGCGGCGGCGACACGGCGGGGGCGGGGCTTTTGCCGGAGGGAGCTGTGGAGGGACACACCCACCGGCACACAGGTGGCGGCCCCGGGGCGGGGCGCCGGTGGGGGCGGCCAGGTGCAGGTCGAGGGGCTCGCTGGCCGAAGGGACGGCAACCGGGCCCGCGGCGGAGCCTGGGTCCGGGCCAGGCACCCCGGGGGCGTCTGGGGTGCGGCTGCCTTCCAGGGCCGCCTTCTGGCCGCCTGGCGGGCCGGGCCGGCGGGGAGCGCCCCCTCCGGCGCGCGCGCCGTGGTGGGAGGGGCCTGAGGAGGCGGGGCCTGCAGCGGGGCCCCGGCGCGGGAGGAGCCGGCGGCCACCGCCCGCGGGCGAGTTAAAGGAGAAGGCGGAGCGGGAGGCAAAAACCCTACAGCACCCGGTATTCCCAGGCGGTTTCCCATCCAAGTACTAACCAGGCCCGACCCTGCTTAGCTTCCGAGATCAGACGAGATCGGGCGCGTTCAGGGTGGTATGGCCGTAGACGGGACGGGGACGGCGGGCTGCCTCTTGAGGCCCACTTTCCCTGGCGCTTGCGCCTCACCGCCAGCCTGGCGGTCAGCCCGCCCCGGCAGGACCCCGTCGCCCGCCCAGGCAGGGGGAACGGAGGTCTCGGGTACCGGGCGGTGGCGGAGGCGGAGGGTTTGGCCACCCCCTCCCAGCCGAGGGCGGGCGTGACCCAGCGAACCCTTCGGCGCTTGGCGCCCCGCCCAAGATCCGGCCCGTCGCTCACAGGGACGTGGCCCCGGAGGCTTCAGGGCCCGGGGCCCGCGGTCCCTTGGGCATCGCCCCTGCCCGCCCATGCGGCGCTAGGCGCCGCCCAGCCGCAGCCCGGGCCGGCCCTCCTGCCCGACAGCAGCTGGCCCGAAGCCACTGGGAGCCACCATCGTGTCGCCACGGCCCCTCAGCCCCGACGAGGCCACCCTTGCCCGCACACCACCCGCCGAGCTCAGGAGCCCGCCCCTGGCGGCCGGCAGGCCCGGGGAAGCGGCCCCTGCCCTCGATCCCGCTCCCGCACCCGGCCGCGGCGGCGACACGGCAGGGGGCGGGGCTTTTGCCGGAGGGAGCTGTGGAGGGACACACCCACCGGCACACAGGTGGCGGCCCCGGGGCGGGGCGCCGGTGGGGGCGGCCAGGTGCAGGTCGAGGGGCTCGCTGGCCGAAGGGACGGCAACCGGGCCCGCGGCGGAGCCTGGGTCCGGGCCAGGCACCCCGGGGGCGTCTGGGGTGCGGCTGCCTTCCAGGGCCGCCTTCTGGCCGCCTGGCCGCCCGGGCCGGCGGGGAGCGCCCCCTCCGGCGCTCGCGCCGTGGTGGGAGGGGCCTGAGGAGGAGGGGCCTGCAGCGGGGCCCCGGCGCGGGCGGAGCCGGCGGCCACCGCCCGCGGGAGAGTAAAGGAGAAGGCGGAGCGGGAGGCAAAAAGCCTACAGCACCCGGTATTCCCAGGCGTTCTCCCATCCAAGTACTAACCAGGCCCGACCCTGCTTAAGCTTCCGAGATCAGACGAGATCGGGCGCGTTCAGGGTGGTATGGCCGTAGACGGGGGCGGGGACGGCGGGCTGCTTCTTGAGGCCCACTTTCGCTGGCGCTTGCGCCTCACCGCCAGCCTGGCGGTCAGCCCGCCCCGGCTGGACCCCGTCGCCCGCCCAGGCAGGGGGAACGGAGGTCTCGGGTACTGGGCGGTGGCGGAGGCGGAGGGTTTGGCCACCCCCTCCCAGCCGAGGGCGGGCGTGACCCAGCGAACCCTTCGGCGCTTGGCGCCCCGCCCAAGATCCGGCCCGTCGCTCACAGGGACGTGGCCCCGGAGGCTTCAGGGCCCGGGGCCCGCGGTCCCTTGGGCATCGCCCCTGCCCGCCCACGCGGCGCTAGGCGCCGCCCAGCCGCAGCCCGGGCCGTCCCTCCTGCCCGACAGCAGCTGGCCCGAAGCCACTGGGAGCCACCATCGTGTCGCCACGGCCCCTCAGCCCCGGCGAGGCCACCCTTGCCCGCACACCACCCGCCCAGCTCAGGAGCCCGCCCCTGGCGGCCGGCAGGCCCGGGGAAGCGGCCCCTGCCCTCGATCCCGCTCCCGCACCCGGCCGTGGCGGCGACACGGCGGGGGGCGGGGCTTTTGCCGGAGGGAGCTGTGGAGGGACACACCCACCGGCACACAGGTGGCGGCCCCGGGGCGGGGCGCCGGTGGGGGCGGCCAGGTGCAGGTCGAGGAGCTCGCTGGCCGAAGGGACGGCAACCGGGCCCGCGGCGGAGCCTGGGTCCGGGCCAGGCACCCTGGGGGCGTCTGGGGTGCGGCTGCCTTCCAGGGCCGCCTTCTGGCCGCCTGGCGGGCCGGGCCGGCGGGGAGCGCCTCCTCCGGCGCTCGCGCCGTGGTGGGAGGGGCCTGAGGAGGAGGGGCCTGCAGCGGGGCCCCGGCGCGGGCGGAGCCGGCGGCCACCACTCGCGGGCGAGTAAAGGAGAAGGCGGAGCGGGAGGCAAAAAGCCTACAGCACCCGGTATTCCCAGGCGGTCTCCCATCCAAGTACTAACCAGGCCCGACCCTGCTTAAGCTTCCGAGATCAGACGAGATCGGGCGCGTTCAGGTTGGTATGGCCGTAGACGGGGGCGGGGACGGCGGGCTGCCTCTTGAGGCCCACTTTCGCTGGCGCTTGCGCCTCACCGCCAGCCTGGCGGTCAGCCCGCCCCGGCAGGACCCCGTCGCCCGCCCAGGCAGGGGGAACGGAGGTCTCGGGTACCGGGCGGTGGCGGAGGCGGAGGGTTTGGCCACCCCCTCCCAGCTGAGGGCGGGCGTGACCCAGCGAACCCTTCGGCGCCTGGCGCCCCGCCCAAGATCCCGCCCGTCGCTCACAGGGACATGGCCCCGGAGGCTTCAGGGCCCGGGGCACGCGGTCCCTTGGGCATCGCCCCTGCCCGCCCACGCGGCGCTAGGAGCCGCCCAGCCGCAGCCCGGGCCGGCCCTCCTGCCCGACAGCAGCTTGCCCGAAGCCACTGGGAGCAACCATCGTGTCGCCACGGCCCCTCAGCCCCGGCGAGGCCACCCTTGCCCGCACACCACCCGCCGGGCTCAGTAGCCCGCCCCTGGCGGCCGGCAGGCCCGGGGAAGCGGCCCCGGCCCTCGATCCCGCTCCCGCACCCGGCCGCGGCGGCGACACGGCGGGGGGCGGGGCTTTTGCCGGAGGGAGCTGTGGAGGGACACACCCACCGGCACACAGGTGGCGGCCCCGGGGCGGGGCGCCGGTGGGGGCGGCCAGGTGCAGGTCGAGGGGCTCGCTGGCCGAAGGCACGGCAACCGGGCCCGCGGCGGAGCCTGGGTCCGGGCCAGGCACCCCGGGGGCGTCTGGGGTGCGGCTGCCTTCCAGGGCCGCCTTCTGGCCGCCTGGCGGGCCGGGACGGCGGGGAGCGCCCCCTCCGGCGCGCGCGCCGTGGTGGGAGGGGCCTGAGGAGGCGGGGCTTGCAGCGGGGCCCCGGCGCGGGCGGAGCCGGCGGCCACCGCCCGCGGGCGAGTTAAAGGAGAAGGCGGAGCGGGAGGCAAAAAGCCTACAGCACCCGGTATTCCCAGGCGGTCTCCCATCCAAGTACTAACCAGGCCCGACCCTGCTTAGCTTCCGAGATCAGACGAGATCGGGCGCGTTCAGGGTGGTATGGCCGTACACGGGGGCGGGGACGGCGGGCTGCCTCTTGAGGCCCACTTTCGCTGGCGCTTGCGCCTCACCGCCAGCCTGGCGGTCAGCCCGCCCCGGCAGGACCCCGTCGCCCGCCCAGGCAGGGGGAACGGAGGTCTCGGGTACCGGGCGGTGGCGGAGGCGGAGGGTTTGGCCACCCCCTCCCAGCCGAGGGCGGGCGTGACCCAGCGAACACTTCGGCGCTTGGCGCCCCGCCAAGATCCCGCCCGTCGCTCACAGGGACGT
This sequence comes from Delphinapterus leucas, assembly GCF_059928025.1. NCBI lineage: Eukaryota > Metazoa > Chordata > Mammalia > Artiodactyla > Monodontidae > Delphinapterus > Delphinapterus leucas. The sequence continues at coordinate 28,549,655 of NC_143147.1, read as the reverse complement.
GGCCCCGGAGGCTTCAGGGCCCGGGGCCCGCGGTCCCTTGGGCATCGCCCCTGCCCGCCCACGCGGCGCTAGGCGCCGCCCGGCCGCAGCCCGGGCCGGCCCTCCTGCCCGACAGCAGCTGGCCCGAAGCCACTGGGAGCCACCATCGTGTCGCCACGGCCCCTCAGCCCCGGCGAGGCCACCCTTGCCCGCACACCACCCGCCGAGCTCAGGAACCCGCCCCTGGCGGCCGGCAGGCCCGGGGAAGCGGCCCCTGCCCTGGATCCCGCTCCCGCACCCGGCCGCGGCGGCGACACGGCGGGGGGCGGGGCTTTTGCCGGAGGGAGCTGTGGAGGGACACACCCACCGGCACACAGGTGGCGGCCCCGGGGCGGGGCGCCGGTGGGGGCGGCCAGGTGCAGGTCGAGGGGCTCGCTGGCCGAAGGGACGGCAACCGGGCCCGCGGCGGAGCCTGGGTCCGGGCCAGGCACCCCGGGGGCGTCTGGGGTGCGGCTGCCTTCCAGGGCCGCCTTCTGGCCGCCTGGCGGGCCGGGCCGGCGGGGAGCGCCCCCTCTGGCGCGCGCGCCGTGGTGCGAGGGCCCTGAGGAGGCGGGGCCTGCAGCGGAGCCCCGGCGCGGGCGGAGCCGGCGGCCAGCGCCCGCGGGCGAGTTCAAGGAGAAGGCGGAGCGGGAGGCAAAAAGCCTACAGCACCCGGTATTCACAGGCGGTCTCCCATCCAAGTACTAACCAGGCCCGACCCTGCTTAGCTTCCGAGATCAGACGAGATCGGGCGCGTTCAGGGTGGTATGGCCGTAGACGGGACGGGGACGGCGGGCTGCCTCTTGAGGCCCACTTTCGCTGGCGCTTGCGCCTCACCGCCAGCCTGGCGGTCAGCCCGCCCCGGCAGGACCCCGTCGCCCGCCCAGGCAGGGGGAACGGAGGTCTCGGGTACCGGGCGGTGGCGGAGGCGGAGGGTTTGGCCACCCCCTCCCAGCCGAGGGCGGGCGTGACCCAGCGAACCCTTCGGCGCTTGGCGCCCCGCCCAAGATCCGGCCCGTCGCTCACAGGGACGTGGCCCCGGAGGCTTCAGGGCCCGGGGCCCGCGGTCCCTTGGGCATCGCCCCTGCCCGACCACGCGGCGCTAGGCGCCGCCCGGCCGCATCCCGGGCCGGCCCTCCTGCCCGACAGCAGCTGGCCCGAAGCCACTGGGAGCCACCATCGTGTCGCCACGGCCCCACAGCCCCGGCGAGGCCACCCTTGCCCGCACACCACCCGCCGAGCTCAGGAGCCCGCCCCTGGCGGCCGGCAGGCCCGGGGAAGCGGCCCCTGCCCTCGATCCCGCTCCCGCACCCGGCCGCGGCGGCGACACGGCGGGGGCGGGGCTTTTGCCGGAGGGAGCTGTGGAGGGACACACCCACCGGCACACAGGTGGCGGCCCCGGGGCGGGGCGCCGGAGGGGGCGGCCAGGTGCAGGTCGACGGGCTCGCTGGCCGAAGGCACGGCACCCGGGCCCGCGGCGGAGCCTGGGTCCGGGCCAGGCACCCCGGGGGCGTCTGGGGTGCGGCTGCCTTCCAGGGCCGCCTTCTGGCCCCCTGGCGGGCCAGGCCGGCGGGGAGCGCCCCCTCCGGCGCGCGCGCCGTGGTGGGAGGGGCCTGAGGAGGCGGGGCCTGCAGCGGGGCCCCGGCGCGGGCGGAGCCGGCGGCCACCGCCCGCGGGCGAGTTAAAGGAGAAGGCGGAGCGGGAGGCAAAAAGCCTACAGCACCCCGTATTCCCAGGCGGTCTCCCATCCAAGTACTAACCAGGCCCGACCCTGCTTAGCTTCCGAGATCAGACGAGATCGGGCGCGTTCAGGGTGGTATGGCCGTAGACGGGACGGGGACGGCGGGCTGCCTCTTGAGGCCCACTTTCGCTGGCGCTTGCGCCTCACCGCCAGCCTGGCGGTCAGCCCGCCCCGGCAGGACCCCGTCGCCCGCCCAGGCAGGGGGAACGGAGGTCTCGGGTACCGGGCGGTGGCGGAGGCGGAGGATTTGGCCACCCCCTCCCAGCCGAGGGCGGGCGTGACCCAGCGAACCCTTCGGCGCTTGGCGCCCCGCCCAAGATCCGGCCCGTCGCTCACAGGGACGTGGCCCCGTAGGCTTCAGGGCCCGGGGCCCGCGGTCCCTTGGGCATCGCCCCTGACCGCCCACGCGGCGCTAGGCGCCGCCCGGCCGCAGCCCGGGCCGGCCCTCCTGCCCGACAGCAGCTGGCCCGAAGCCACTGGGAGCCACCATCGTGTCGCCACGGCCCCTCAGCCCCGGCGAGGCCACCCTTGCCCGCACACCACCCGCCGAGCTCAGGAGCCCGCCCCTGGCGGCCGGCAGGCCCGGGGAAGCGGCCCCTGCCCTCGATCCCGCTCCCGCACCCGGCCGCGGCGGCGACACGGCGGGGGCGGGGCTTTTCCCGGAGGGAGCTGTGGAGGGACACACCCACCGGCACACAGGTGGCGGCCCCGGGGCGGGGCGCCGGTGGGGGCGGCCAGGTGCAGGTCGAGGGGCTCGCTGGCCGAAGGGACGGCAACCGGGCCCGCGGCGGAGCCTGGGTCCGGGCCAGGCACCCCGGGGGCGTCTGGGGTGCGGCTGCCTTCCAGGGCCGCCTTCTGGCCGCCTGGCGGGCCGGGCCGGCGGGGAGCGCCCCCTCCGGCGCGCGCGCCGTGGTGGGAGGGGCCTGAGGAGGCGGGGCCTGCAGCGGGGCCCCGGCGCGGGCGGAGCCGGCGGCCACCACCCGCGGGCGAGTTAAAGGAGAAGGCGGAGCGGGAGGCAAAATGCCTACAGCACCCGGTATTCCCAGGCGGTCTCCCATCCAAGTACTAACCAGACCCGACCCTGCTTAAGCTTCCGAGATCAGACGAGATCGGGCGCGTTCAGGGTGGTATGGCCGTAGACGGGACGGGGACGGCGGGCTGCCTCTTGAGGCCCACTTTCGCTGGCGCTTGCGCCTCACCGCCAGCCTGGCGGTCAGCCCGCCCCGGCAGGACCCCGTCGCCCGCCCAGGCAGGGGGAACGGAGGTCTCGGGTACCGGGCGGTGGCGGAGGCGGAGGGTTTGGCCACCCCCTCCCAGCCGAGGGCAGGCGTGACCCAGCGAACCCTTCGGCGCTTGGCGCCCCGCCCTAGATCCGGCCCGTCGCTCACAGGGACGTGGCCCCGGAGGCTTCAGGGCCCGGGGCCCGCGGTGCCTTGGGCATCGCCCCTGCCCGCCCACGCGGCGCTAGGCGCCGCCCAGCCGCAGCCCGGGCCGGCCCTCCTGCCCGACAGCAGCTGGCCCGAAGCCACTGGGAGCCACCATCGTGTCGCCACGGCCCCTCAGCCCCGGCGAGGCCACCCTTGCCCGCACACCACCCGCCGAGCTCAGGAGCCCGCCCCTGGCGGCCGGCAGGCCCGGGGAAGCGGCCCCTGCCCTCGATCCCGCTCCCGCACCCGGCCGCGGCGGCGACACGGCGGGGGCGGGGCTTTTGCCGGAGGGAGCTGTGAGGGACACACCCACCGGCACACAGGTGGCGGCCCCGGGGCGGGGCGCCGGTGGGGGCGGCCAGGTGCAGGTCGAGGGGCTCACTGGCCGAAGGGACGGCAACCGGGCCCGCGGCGGAGCCTGGGTCCGGGCCAGGCACCCCGGGGGCGTCTGGGGTGCGGCTGCCTTCCAGGGCCGCCTTCTGGTCGCCTGGCGGGCCGGGCCGGCGGGGAGCGCCCCCTCCGGCGCGCGCGCCGTGGTGGGAGGGGCCTGAGGAGGCGGGGCCTGCAGCGGGGCCCCGGCGCGGGCGGAGCCGGCGGCCACCGCCCGCGGGCGAGTTAAAGGAGAAGGCGGAGCGGGAGGCAAAAAGCCTACAGCACCCGGTATTCCCAGGCGGTCTCCCATCCAAGTACTAACCAGGCCCGACCCTGCTTAGCTTCCGAGATCAGACGAGATCGGGCGCGTCCAGGGTGGTATGGCCGTAGACGGGGGCGGGGACGGCGGGCTGCCTCTTGAGGCCCACTTTCGCTGGCGCTTGCGCCTCACCGCCAGCCTGGCGGTCAGCCCGCCCCGGCAGGACCCCGTCGCCCGCCCAGGCAGGGGGAACGGAGGTCTCGGGTACCGGGCGGTGGCGGAGGCGGAGGGTTTGGCCACCCCCTCCCAGCCGAGGGCGGGCGTGACCCAGCGAACCCTTCGGCGCTTGGCGCCCCGCCCAAGATCCGGCCCGTCGCTCACAGGGACGTGGCCCCGGAGGCTTCAGGGCCCGGGGCCCGCGGTGCCTTGGGCATCGCCCCTGCCCGCCCACGCGGCGCTAGGCGCCGCCCAGCCGCAGCCCGGGCCGGCCCTCCTGCCCGACAGCAGCTGGCCCGAAGCCACTGGGAGCCACCATCGTGTCGCCACGGCCCCTCAGCCCCGGCGAGGCCACCCTTGCCCGCACACCACCCGCCGAGCTCAGGAGCCCGCCCCTGGCGGCCGGCAGGCCCGGGGAAGCGGCCCCTGCCCTCGATCCCGCTCCCGCACCCGGCCGCGGCGGCGACACGGCGGGGGGCGGGGCTTTTGCCGGAGGGAGCTGTGGAGGGACACACCCACCGGCACACAGGTGGCGGCCCCGGGGCGGGGCGCCGGTGGGGGCGGCCAGGTGCAGGTCGAGGGGCTCGCTGGCCGAAGGGACGGCAACCGGGCCCGCGGCGGAGCCTGGGTCCGGGCCAGGCACCCCGGGGTCGTCTGGGGTGCGGCTGCCTTCCAGGGCCGCCTTCTGGCCGCCTGGCGGGCCGGGCCGGCGGGGAGCGCCCCCTCCGGCGCGCGCGCCGTGGTGGGAGGGGCCTGAGGAGGCGGGGCCTGCAGCGGGGCCCCGGCGCGGGCGGAGCCGGCGGCCACCGCCCGCGGGCGAGTTAAAGGAGAAGGCGGAGCGGGAGGCAAAAAGCCTACAGCACCCGGTATTCCCAGGCGGTCTCCCATCCAAGTACTAACCAGGCCCGACCCTGCTTAGCTTCCGAGATCAGACGAGATCGGGCGCGTTCAGGGTGGTATGGCCGTAGACGGGGGCGGGGACGGCGGGCTGCCTCTTGAGGCCCACTTTCGCTGGCGCTTGCGCCTCATCGCCAGCCTGGCGGTCAGCCCGCCCCGGCAGGACCCCGTCGCCCGCCCAGGCAGGGGGAACGGAGGTCTCGGGTACCGGGCGGTGGCGGAGGCGGAGGGTTTGGCCACCCCCTCCCAGCCGAGGGCGGGCGTGACCCAGCGAACCCTTCGGCGCTTGGCGCCCCGCCCAAGATCCGGCCCGTCGCTCACAGGGACGTGGCCCCGGAGGCTTCAGGGCCCGGGGCCCGCGGTCCCTTGGGCATCGCCCCTGCCCGCCCACGCGGCGCTAGGCGCCGCCCAGCCGCAGCCCGGGCCGGCCCTCCTGCCCGACAGCAGCTGGCCCGAAGCCACTGGGAGCCACCATCGTGTCGCCACGGCCCCTCAGCCCCGGCGAGGCCACCCTTGCCCACACACCACCCGCCGAGCTCAGGAGCCCGCCCCTGGCGGCCGGCAGGCCCGGGGAAGCGGCCCCTGCCCTCGATCCCGCTCCCGCACCCGGCCGCGGCGGCGACACGGCGGGGGGCGGGGCTTTTGCCGGAGGGAGCTGTGGAGGGACACACCCACCGGCACACAGGTGGCGGCCCCGGGGCGGGGCGCCGGTGGGGGCGGCCAGGTGCAGGTCGAGGGGCTCGCTGGCCGAAGGGACGGCAACCGGGCCCGCGGCGGAGCCTGGGTCCGGGCCAGGCACCCCGGGGTCGTCTGGGGTGCGGCTGCCTTCCAGGGCCGCCTTCTGGCCGCCTGGCGGGCCGGGCCGGCGGGGAGCGCCCCCTCCGGCGCGCGCGCCGTGGTGGGAGGGGCCTGAGGAGGCGGGGCCTGCAGCGGGGCCCCGGCGCGGGCGGAGCCGGCGGCCACCGCCCGCGGGCGAGTTAAAGGAGAAGGCGGAGCGGGAGGCAAAAAGCCTACAGCACCCGGTATTCCCAGGCGGTCTCCCATCCAAGTACTAACCAGGCCCGACCCTGCTTAGCTTCCGAGATCAGACGAGATCGGGCGCGTTCAGGGTGGTATGGCCGTAGACGGGGGCGGGGACGGCGGGCTGCCTCTTGAGGCCCACTTTCGCTGGCGCTTGCGCCTCACCGCCAGCCTGGCGGTCAGCCCGCCCCGGCAGGACCCCGTCGCCCGCCCAGGCAGGGGGAACGGAGGTCTCGGGTACCGGGCGGTGGCGGAGGCGGAGGGTTTGGCCACCCCCTCCCAGCCGAGGGCGGGCGTGACCCAGCGAACCCTTCGGCGCTTGGCGCCCCGCCCAAGATCCGGCCCGTCGCTCACAGGGACGTGGCCCCGGAGGCTTCAGGGCCCGGGGCCCGCGGTCCCTTGGGCATCGCCCCTGCCCGCCCACGCGGCGCTAGGCGCCGCCCAGCCGCAGCCCGGGCCGGCCCTCCTGCCCGACAGCAGCTGGCCCGAAGCCACTGGGAGCCACCATCGTGTCGCCACGGCCCCTCAGCCCCGGCGAGGCCACCCTTGCCCGCACACCACCCGCCGGGCTCAGGAGCCCGCCCCTGGCGGCCGGCAGGCCCGGGGAAGCGGCCCCTGCCCTCGATCCCGCTCCCGCACCCGGCCGCGGCGGCGACACGGCGGGGGGCGGGGCTTTTGCCGGAGGGGGCTGTGGAGGGACACACCCACCGGCACACAGGTGGCGGCCCCGGGGCGGGGCGCCGGTGGGGGCGGCCAGGTGCAGGTCGAGGGGCTCGCTGGCCGAAGGGACGGCAACCGGGCCCGCGGCGGAGCCTGGGTCCGGGCCAGGCACCCCGGGGGCGTCTGGGGTGCGGCTGCCTTCCAGGGCCGCCTTCTGGTCGCCTGGCGGGCCGGGCCGGCGGGGAGCGCCCCCTCCGGCGCGCGCGCCGTGGTGGGAGGGGCCTGAGGAGGCGGGGCCTGCAGCGGGGCCCCGGCGCGGGCGGAGCCGGCGGCCACCGCCCGCGGGCGAGTTAAAGGAGAAGGCGGAGCGGGAGGCAAAAAGCCTACAGCACCCGGTATTCCCAGGCGGTCTCCCATCCAAGTACTAACCAGGCCCGACCCTGCTTAGCTTCCGAGATCAGACGAGATCGGGCGCGTTCAGGGTGGTATGGCCGTAGACGGGGGCGGGGACGGCGGGCTGCCTCGTGAGGCCCACTTTCGCTGGCGCTTGCGCCTCACCGCCAGCCTGGCGGTCAGCCCGCCCCGGCAGGACCCCGTCGCCCGCCCAGGCAGGGGGAACGGAGGTCTCGGGTACCGGGCGGTGGCGGAGGCGGAGGGTTTGGCCACCCCCTCCCAGCCGAGGTCGGGCGTGACCCAGCGAACCCTTCGGCGCTTGGCGCCCCGCCCAAGATCCGGCCCGTCGCTCACAGGGACGTGGCCCCGGAGGCTTCAGGGCCCGGGGCCCGCGGTGCCTTGGGCATCGCCCCTGCCCGCCCACGCGGCGCTAGGCGCCGCCCAGCCGCAGCCCGGGCCGGCCCTCCTGCCCGACAGCAGCTGGCCCGAAGCCACTGGGAGCCACCATCGTGTCGGCACGGCCCCTCAGCCCCGGCGAGGCCACCCTTGCCCGCACACCACCCGCCGAGCTCAGGAGCCCGCCCCTGGCGGCCGGCAGGCCCGGGGAAGCGGCCCCTGCCCTCGATCCCGCTCCCGCACCCGGCCGCGGCGGCGACACGGCGGGGGGCGGGGCTTTTGCCGGAGGGAGCTGTGGAGGGACACACCCACCGGCACACAGGTGGCGGCCCCGGGGCGGGGCGCCGGTGGGGGCGGCCAGGTGCAGGTCGAGGGGCTCGCTGGCCGAAGGGACGGCAACCGGGCCCGCGGCGGAGCCTGGGTCCGGGCCAGGCACCCCGGGGTCGTCTGGGGTGCGGCTGCCTTCCAGGGCCGCCTTCTGGCCGCCTGGCGGGCCGGGCCGGCGGGGAGCGCCCCCTCCGGCGCGCGCGCCGTGGTGGGAGGGGCCTGAGGAGGCGGGGCCTGCAGCGGGGCCCCGGCGCGGGCGGAGCCGGCGGCCACCGCCCGCGGGCGAGTTAAAGGAGAAGGCGGAGCGGGAGGCAAAAAGCCTACAACACCCGGTATTCCCAGGCGGTCTCCCATCCAAGTACTAACCAGGCCCGACCCTGCTTAGCTTCCGAGATCAGACGAGATCGGGCGCGTTCAGGGTGGTATGGCCGTAGACGGGGGCGGGGACGGCGGGCTGCCTCTTGAGGCCCACTTTCGCTGGCGCTTGCGCCTCATCGCCAGCCTGGCGGTCAGCCCGCCCCGGCAGGACCCCGTCGCCCGCCCAGGCAGGGGGAACGGAGGTCTCGGGTACCGGGCGGTGGCGGAGGCGGAGGGTTTGGCCACCCCCTCCCAGCCGAGGGCGGGCGTGACCCAGCGAACCCTTCGGCGCTTGGCGCCCCGCCCAAGATCCGGCCCGTCGCTCACAGGGACGTGGCCCCGGAGGCTTCAGGGCCCGGGGCCCGCGGTCCCTTGGGCATCGCCCCTGCCCGCCCACGCGGCGCTAGGCGCCGCCCAGCCGCAGCCCGGGCCGGCCCTCCTGCCCGACAGCAGCTGGCCCGAAGCCACTGGGAGCCACCATCGTGTCGCCACGGCCCCTCAGCCCCGGCGAGGCCACCCTTGCCCACACACCACCCGCCGAGCTCAGGAGCCCGCCCCTGGCGGCCGGCAGGCCCGGGGAAGCGGCCCCTGCCCTCGATCCCGCTCCCGCACCCGGCCGCGGCGGCGACACGGCGGGGGGCGGGGCTTTTGCCGGAGGGAGCTGTGGAGGGACACACCCACCGGCACACAGGTGGCGGCCCCGGGGCGGGGCGCCGGTGGGGGCGGCCAGGTGCAGGTCGAGGGGCTCGCTGGCCGAAGGGACGGCAACCGGGCCCGCGGCGGAGCCTGGGTCCGGGCCAGGCACCCCGGGGTCGTCTGGGGTGCGGCTGCCTTCCAGGGCCGCCTTCTGGCCGCCTGGCGGGCCGGGCCGGCGGGGAGCGCCCCCTCCGGCGCGCGCGCCGTGGTGGGAGGGGCCTGAGGAGGCGGGGCCTGCAGCGGGGCCCCGGCGCGGGCGGAGCCGGCGGCCACCGCCCGCGGGCGAGTTAAAGGAGAAGGCGGAGCGGGAGGCAAAAAGCCTACAGCACCCGGTATTCCCAGGCGGTCTCCCATCCAAGTACTAACCAGGCCCGACCCTGCTTAGCTTCCGAGATCAGACGAGATCGGGCGCGTTCAGGGTGGTATGGCCGTAGACGGGGGCGGGGACGGCGGGCTGCCTCTTGAGGCCCACTTTCGCTGGCGCTTGCGCCTCACCGCCAGCCTGGCGGTCAGCCCGCCCCGGCAGGACCCCGTCGCCCGCCCAGGCAGGGGGAACGGAGGTCTCGGGTACCGGGCGGTGGCGGAGGCGGAGGGTTTGGCCACCCCCTCCCAGCCGAGGGCGGGCGTGACCCAGCGAACCCTTCGGCGCTTGGCGCCCCGCCCAAGATCCGGCCCGTCGCTCACAGGGACGTGGCCCCGGAGGCTTCAGGGCCCGGGGCCCGCGGTCCCTTGGGCATCGCCCCTGCCCGCCCACGCGGCGCTAGGCGCCGCCCAGCCGCAGCCCGGGCCGGCCCTCCTGCCCGACAGCAGCTGGCCCGAAGCCACTGGGAGCCACCATCGTGTCGCCACGGCCCCTCAGCCCCGGCGAGGCCACCCTTGCCCGCACACCACCCGCCGAGCTCAGGAGCCCGCCCCTGGCGGCCGGCAGGCCCGGGGAAGCGGCCCCTGCCCTCGATCCCGCTCCCGCACCCGGCCGCGGCGGTGACACGGCTGGGGGCGGGGCTTTTGCCGGAGGGAGCTGTGGAGGGACACACCCACCGGCACACAGGTGGCGGCCGCGGGGCGGGGCGCCGGTGGGGGCGGCCAGGTGCAGGTCGAGGGGCTCGGTGGCCGAAGGGACGCTAACCGGGCCCGCGGCGGAGCCTGGGTCCGGGCCAGGCACCCCGGGGGCGTCTGGGGTGCGGCTGCCTTCCAGGGCCGCCTTCTGGTCGCCTGGCGGGCCGGGCCGGCGGGGAGCGCCCCCTCCGGCGCGCGCGCCGTGGTGGGAGGGGCCTGAGGAGGCGGGGCCTGCAGCGGGGCAACGGCGCGGGCGGAGCCGGCGGCCACCGCCCGCGGGCGAGTTAAAGGAGAAGGCGGAGCGGGAGGCAAAAAGCCTACAGCACCCGGTATTCCCAGGCGGTCTCCCATCCAAGTACTAACCAGGCCCGACCCTGCTTAGCTTCCGAGATCAGACGAGATCGGGCGCGTCCAGGGTGGTATGGCCGTAGACGGGGGCGGGGACGGCGGGCTGCCTCTTGAGGCCCACTTTCGCTGGCGCTTGCGCCTCACCGCCAGCCTGGCGGTCAGCCCGCCCCGGCAGGACCCCGTCGCCCGCCCAGGCAGGGGGAACGGAGGTCTCGGGTACCGGGCGGTGGCGGAGGCGGAGGGTTTGGCCACCCCCTCCCAGCCGAGGGCGGGCGTGACCCAGCGAACCCTTCGGCGCTTGGCGCCCCGCCCAAGATCCGGCCCGTCGCTCACAGGGACGTGGCCCCGGAGGCTTCAGGGCCCGGGGCCCGCGATGCCTTGGGCATCGCCCCTGCCCGCCCACGCGGCACTAGGCGCCGCCCAGCCGCAGCCCGGGCCGGCCCTCCTGCCCGACAGCAGCTGGCCTGAAGCCACTGGGAGCCACCATCGTGTCGCCACGGCCCCTCAGCCCCGGCGAGGCCACCCTTGCCCGCACACCACCCGCCGAGCTCAGGAGCCCGCCCCTGGCGGCCGGCAGGCCCGGGGAAGCGGCCCCTGCCCTCGATCCCGCTCCCGCACCCGGCCGCGGCGGCGACACGGCGGGGGGCGGGGCTTTTGCCGGAGGGAGCTGTGGAGGGACACACCCACCGGCACACAGGTGGCGGCCCCGGGGCGGGGCGCCGGTGGGGGCGGCCAGGTGCAGGTCGAGGGGCTCGCTGGCCGAAGGGACGGCAACCGGGCCCGCGGCGGAGCCTGGGTCCGGGCCAGGCACCCCGGGGTCGTCTGGGGTGCGGCTGCCTTCCAGGGCCGCCTTCTGGCCGCCTGGCGGGCCGGGCCGGCGGGGAGCGCCCCCTCCGGCGCGCGCGCCGTGGTGGGAGGGGCCTGAGGAGGCGGGGCCTGCAGCGGGGCCCCGGCGCGGGCGGAGCCGGCGGCCACCGCCCGCGGGCGAGTTAAAGGAGAAGGCGGAGCGGGAGGCAAAAAGCCTACAGCACCCGGTATTCCCAGGCGGTCTCCCATCCAAGTACTAACCAGGCCCGACCCTGCTTAGCTTCCGAGATCAGACGAGATCGGGCGCGTCCAGGGTGGTATGGCCGTAGACGGGGGCGGGGACGGCGGGCTGCCTCTTGAGGCCCACTTTCGCTGGCGCTTGCGCCTCACCGCCAGCCTGGCGGTCAGCCCGCCCCGGCAGGACCCCTTCGCCCGCCCAGGCAGGGGGAACGGAGGTCTCGGGTACCGGGCGGTGGCGGAGGCGGAGGGTTTGGCCACCCCCTCCCAGCCGAGGGCGGGCGTGACCCAGCGAACCCTTCGGCGCTTGGCGCCCCGCCCAAGATCCGGCCCGTCGCTCACAGGGACGTGGCCCCGGAGGCTTCAGGGCCCGGGGCCCGCGGTCCCTTGGGCATCGCCCCTGCCCGCCCACGCGGCGCTAGGCGCCGCCCAGCCGCAGCCCGGGCCGGCCCTCCTGCCCGACAGCAGCTGGCCCGAAGCCACTGGGAGCCACCATCGTGTCGCCACGGCCCCTCAGCTCCGGCGAGGCCACCCTTGCCCGCACACCACCCGCCGAGCTCAAGAGCCCGCCCCTGGCGTCCGGCAGGCCCGGGGAAGCGGCCCCTGCCCTCGATCCCGCTCCCGCACCCGGCAGCGGCGGCGACACGGCGGGGGGCGGGGCTTTTGCCGGAGGGAGCTGTGGAGGGACACACCCACCGGCACACAGGTGGCGGCCCCGGGGCGGGGCGCCGGTGGGGGCGGCCAGGTGCAGGTCGAGGGGCTCGCTGGCCGAAGGGACGGCAACCAGGCCCGCGGCGGAGCCTGGGTCCGGGCCAGGCACCCCGGGGTCGTCTGGGGTGCGGCTGCCTTCCAGGGCCGCCTTCTGGCCGCCTGGCGGGCCGGGCCGGCGGGGAGCGCCCCCTCCGGCGCGCGCGCCGTGGTGGGAGGGGCCTGAGGAGGCGGGGCCTGCAGCGGGGCCCCGGCGCGGGCGGAGCCGGCGGCCACCGCCCGCGGGCGAGTTAAAGGAGAAAGCGGAGCGGGAGGCAAAAAGCCTACAGCACCAGGTATTCCCAGGCGGTCTCCCATCCAAGTACTAACCAGGCCCGACCCTGCTTAGCTTCCGAGATCAGACGAGATCGGGCGCGTTCAGGGTAGTATGGCCGTAGACGGGGGCGGGGACGGCGGGCTGCCTCTTGAGGCCCACTTTCGCTGGCGCTTGCGCCTCACCGCCAGCCTGGCGGTCAGCCCGCCCCGGCAGGAACCCGTCGCCCGCCCAGGCAGGGGGAACGGAGGTCTCGGGTACCGGGCGGTGGCGGAGGCGGAGGGTTTGCCCACCCCCTCCCAGCCGAGGGCGGGCGTGACCCAGCGAACCCTTCGGCGCTTGGCGCCCCGCCAAGATCCCGCCCGTCGCTCACAGGGACGTGGCCCCGGAGGCTTCAGTGCCCGGGGCCCGCGGTCCCTTGGGCATCGCCCCTGCCCGCCCACGTGGCGCTAGGCGCCGCCCAGCCGCAACCCGGGCCGGCCTTCCTGCCCGACAGCAGCTGGCCCGAAGCCACTGGGAGCCACCATCGTGTCGCCACGGCCCCTCAGCCCCGGCGAGGCCACCCTTGCCCGCACACCACCTGCCGGGCTCAGGAGCCCGCCCCTGGCGGCCGGCAGGCCCGGGGAAGCGGCCCCTGCCCTCGATCCCGCTCCCGCACCCGGCCGCGGCGGCGACACGGCGGGGGGCGAGGCTTTTGCCGGGGGGAGCTGTGGAGGGACACACCCACCGGCACACAGGTGGAGGCACCGGGGCGGGGCGCCGGTGGGGGCGGCCAGGTGCAGGTCGAGGGGCTCGCTGGCGGAAGGCACGGCAATCGGGCCCGCGGCGGAGCCTGGGTCCGGGCCAGGCACCCCGGGGGCGTCTGGGGTGCGGCTGCCTTCCAGGGCCGCCTTCTGGCCGCCTGGCGGGCCGGGCCGGCGGGGAGCGCCCCCTCCGGCGCGCGCGCCGTGGTGGGAGGGGCCTGAGGAGGCGGGGCCTGCAGCGGGGCCCCGGCGCGGGCGGAGCCGGCGGCCACCGCCCGCGGGCGAGTTAAAGGAGAAGGCGGAGCGGGAGGCAAAAAGCCTACAGCACCCGGTATTCCCAGGCGGTCTCCCATCCAAGTACTAACCAGGCCCGACCCTGCTTAGCTTCCGAGATCAGACGAGATCGGGCGCGTTCAGGGTAGTATGGCCGTAGACGGGGGCGGGGACGGCGGGCTGCCTCTTGAGGCCCACTTTCGCTGGCGCTTGCGCCTCACCGCCAGCCTGGCGGTCAGCCCGCCCCGGCAGGACCCCGTCGCCCGCCCAGGCAGGGGGAACGGAGGTCTCGGGTACCGGGCGGTGGCGGAGGCGGAGGGTTTGGCCACCCCCTCCCAGCCGAGGGCGGGCGTGACCCAGCGAATCCTTCGGCGCTTGGCGCCCCGCCAAGATCCCGCCCGTCGCTCACAGGGACGTGGCCCCGGAGGCTTCAGTGCCCGGGGCCCGCGGTCCCTTGGGCATCGCCCCTGCCCGCCCACGCGGCGCTAGGCGCCGCCCAGCCGCAGCCCGGGCCGGCCCTCCTGCCAGACAGCAGCTGGCCCGAAGCCACTGGGAGCCACCATCGTGTCGCCACGGCCCCTCAGCCCCGGCGAGGCCACCCTTGCCCGCACACCACCCGCCGAGCTCAGGAGCCCGCCCCTGGCGGCCGGCAGGCCCGGGGAAGCGGCCCCTGCCCTCGATCCCGCTCCCGCACCCGGCCGCGGCGGCGACACGGCGGGGGGCGGGGCTTTTGCCGGAGGGAGCTGTGGAGGGACACACCCACCGGCACACAGGTGGCGGCCCCGGGGCGGGGCGCCGGTGGGGGCGGCCAGGTGCAGGTCGAGGGGCTCGCTGGCCGAAGGGACGGCAACCGGGCCCGCGGCGGAGCCTGGGTCCGGGCCAGGCACCCCGGGGGCGTCTGGGGTGCGGCTGCCTTCCAGGGCCGCCTTCTGGCCGCCAGGCGGGCCGGGCCGGCGGGGAGCGCACCCTCCGGCGCGCGCGCCGTGGTGGGAGGGGCCTGAGGAGGCGGGGCCTGCAGCGGGGGCCCGGCGCGGGCGGAGCCGGCGGCCACCGCCCGCGGGCGAGTTAAAGGAGAAGGCGGAGCGGGAGGCAAAATGCCTACAACACCCGGTATTCCCAGGCGGTCTCCCATCCAAGTACTAACCAGGCCCGACCCTGCTTAGCTTCCGAGATCAGACGAGATCGGGCGCGTTCAGGGTGGTATGGCCGTAGACGGGACGGGGACGGCGGGCTGCCTCTTGAGGCCCACTTTCGCTGGCGCTTGCGCCTCACCGCCAGCCTGGCGGTCAGCCCGCCCCGGCAGGACCCCGTCGCCCGCCCAGGCAGGGGGAACGGAGGTCTCGGGTACCGGGCGGTGGCGGAGGCGGAGGGTTTGGCCACCCCCTCCCAGCCGAGGGCGGGCGTGACCCAGCGAACCCTTCGGCGCTTGGCGCCCCGCCCAAGTTCCGGCCCGTCGCTCACAGGGACGTGGCCCCGGAGGCTTCAGGGCCCGGGGTCCGCGGTCCCTTGGGCATCGCCCCTGCCCGACCACGCGGCGCTAGGCGCCGCCCGGCCGCATCCCGGGCCGGCCCTCCTGCCCGACAGCAGCTGGCCCGAAGCCACTGGGAGCCACCATCGTGTCGCCACGGCCCCACAGCCCCGGCGAGGCCACCCTTGCCCGCACACCACCCGCCGAGCTCAGGAGCCCGCCCCTGGCGGCCGGCAGGCCCGGGGAAGCGGCCCCTGCCCTCGATCCCGCTCCCGCACACGGCCGCGGCGGCGACACGGCGGGGGCTGGGCTTTTGCCAGAGGGAGCTGTGGAGGGACACACCCACCGGCACACAGGTGGCGGCCCCGGGGCGGGGCGCCGGTGGGGGCGGCCAGGTGCAGGTCGACGGGCTCGCTGGCCGAAGGCACGGCAACCGGGCCCGCGGCGGAGCCTGGGTCCGGGCCAGGCACCCCGGGGGCGTCTGGGGTGCGGCTGCCTTCCAGGGCCGCCTTCTGGCCCCCTGGCGGGCCGGGCCGGCGGGGAGCGCCCCCTCCGGCGCGCGCGCCGTGGTGGGAGGGGACTGAGGAGGCGGGGCCTGCAGCGGGGCCCCGGCGCGGGCGGAGCCGGCGGCCACCGCCCGAGGGCGAGTTAAAGGAGAAGGCGGAGCGGGAGGCAAAAAGCCTACAGCACCCGGTATTCCCAGGCGGTCTCCCATCCAAGTACTAACCAGGCCCGACCCTGCTTAGCTTCCGAGATCAGACGAGATCGGGCGCGTTCAGGGTGGTATGGCCGTAGACGGGACGGGGACGGCGGGCTGCCTCTTGAGGCCCACTTTCGCTGGCGCTTGCGCCTCACAGCCAGCCTGGCGGTCAGCCCGCCCCGGCAGGACCCCGTCGCCCGCCCAGGCAGGGGGAACGGAGGTCTCGGGTACCGGGCGGTGGCGGAGGCGGAGGGTTTGGCCACCCCCTCCCAGCCGAGGGCGGGCGTGACCCAGCGAACCCTTCGGCGCTTGGCGCCCCGCCCAAGATCCGGCCCGTCGCTCACAGGGACGTGGCCCCGGAGGCTTCAGGGCCCGGGGCCCGCGGTCCCTTGGGCATCGCCCCTGCCCGCCCACGCGGCGCTAGGCGCCGCCCAGCCGCAGCCCGGGGCGGCCCTCCTGCCCGACAGCAGCTGGCCCGAAACCACTGGGAGCCACCATCGTGTCGCCACGGCCCCTCAGCCCCGGCGAGGCCACCCTTGCCCGCACACCACCCGCCGAGCTCAGGAGCCCGCCCCTGGCGGCCGGCAGGCCCGGGGAAGAGGCCCCTGCCCTCGATCCCGCTCCCGCACCCGGCCGCGGCGGCGACACGGCGGGGGGCGGGGCTTTTGCCGGAGGGAGCTGTGGAGGGACACACCCACCGGCACACAGGTGGCGGCCCCGGGGCGGGGCGCCGGAGGGGGCGGCCAGGTGCAGGTCGAGGGGCTCGCTGGCCGAAGGGACGGCAACCGGGCCCGCGGCGGAGCCTGGGTCCGGGCCAGGCACCCTGGGGGCGTCTGGGGTGCGGCTGCCTTCCAGGGCCGCCTTCTGGCCGCCTGGCGGGCCGGGCCGGCGGGGAGCGCCCCCTCCGGCGCGTGCGCCGTGGTGGGAGGGGCCTGAGGAGGAGGGGCCTGCAGCGGGGCCCCGGCGCGGGCGGAGCCGGCGGCCACCGCCCGCGGGCGAGTAAAGGAGAAGGCGGAGCGGGAGGCAAAAAGCCTACAGCACCCGGTATTCCCAGGCGGTCTCCCATCCAAGTACTAACCAGGCCCGACCCTGCTTAGCTTCCGAGATCAGACGAGATCGGGCGCGTTCAGGGTGGTATGGCCGTAGACGGGGGCGGGGACGGCGGGCTGCCTCTTGAGGCCCACTTTCGCTGGCGCTTGCGCCTCACCGCCAGCCTGGCGGTCAGCCCGCCCCGGCAGGACCACGTCGCCCGCCCAGGCAGGGGGAACGGAGGTCTCGGGTACCGGGCGGTGGCGGAGGCGGAGGGTTTGGCCACCCCCTCCCAGCCGAGGGCGGGCGTGACCCAGCGAACCCTTCCGCGCTTGGCGCCCCGCCCAAGATCCGGCCCGTCGCTCACATGGACGTGGCCCCGGAGGCTTCAGGGCCCGGAGCCCGCGGTCCCTTGGGCATCGCACCTGCCCGCCCACGCGGCGCTAGGCGCCGCCCAGCCGCAGCCCGGGCCGGCCCTCCTGCCCGACAGCAGCTGGCCCGAAGCCACTAGGAGCCACCATCGTGTCGCCACGGCCCCTCAGCCCCGGCGAGGCCACCCTTGCCCGCACACCACCCGCCGAGATCAGGAGCCCGCCCCTGGCGGCCGGCAGGCCCGGGGAAGCGGCCCCTGCCCTCGATCCCGCTCCCGCACCCGGCAGCGGCGGCGACACGGCGGGGGGCGGGGCTTTTGCCGGAGGGAGCTGTGGAGGGACACACCCACCGGCACACAGGTGGCGGCCCCGTGGCGGGGCGCCGGTGGGGGCGGCCAGGTGCAGGTCGACGGGCTCGCTGGCCGAAGGGACGGCAACCGGGCCCGCGGCGGAGCCTGGGTCCGGGCCAGGCACCCCGGGGGCGTCTGGGGTGCGGCTGCCTTCCAGGGCCGCCTTCTGGCCGCCAGGCGGGCCGGGCCGGCGGGGAGCGCACCCTCCGGCGCGCGCGCCGTGGTGGGAGGGGCCTGAGGAGGCGGGGCCTGCAGCGGGGCCCCGGCGCGGGCGGAGCCGGCGGCCACCGCCCGCGGGCGAGTTAAAGGAGAAGGCGGAGCGGGAGGCAAAATGCCTACAACACCCGGTATTCCCAGGCGGTCTCCCATCCAAGTACTAACCAGGCCCGACCCTGCTTAGCTTCCGAGATCAGACGAGATCGGGCGCGTTCAGGGTAGTATGGCCGTAGACGGGGGCGGGGACGGCGGGCTGCCTCTTGAGGCCCACTTTCGCTGGCGCTTGCGCCTCACCGCCAGCCTGGCGGTCAGCCCGCCCCGGCAGGACCCCGTCGCCCGCCCAGCCAGGGGGAACGGAGGTCTCGGGTACCGGGCGGTGGCGGAGGCGGAGGGTTTGGCCACCCCCTCCCAGCCGAGGGCGGCGTGACCCAGCGAACCCTTCGGCGCTTGGCGCCCCGCCAAGATCCCGCCCGTCGCTCACAGGGACGTGGCCCCGGAGGCTTCAGTGCCCGGGGCCCGCGGTCCCTTGGGCATCGCCCCTGCCCGCCCACGCGGCGCTAGGCGCCGCCCAGCCGCAGCCCGGGCCGGCCCTCCTGCCCGACAGCAGCTGGCCCGAAGCCACTGGGAGCCACCATCGTGTCGCCACGGCCCCTCAGCCCCGGCGAGGCCACCCTTGCCCGCACACCACCCGCCGAGCTCAGGAGCCCGCCCCTGGCGGCCGGCAGGCCCGGGGAAGCGGCCCCTGCCCTCGATCCCGCTCCCGCACCCGGCCGCGGCGGCGACACGGCGGGGGGCGGGGCTTTTGCCGGAGGGAGCTGTGGAGGGACACACCCACCGGCACACAGGTGGCGGCCCCGGGGCGGGGCGCCGGTGGGGGCGGCCAGGTGCAGGTCGAGGGGCTCGCTGGCGGAAGGCACGGCAATCGGGCCCGCGGCGGAGCCTGGGTCCGGGCCAGGCACCCCGGGGGCGTCTGGGGTGCGGCTGCCTTCCAGGGCCGCCTTCTGGCCGCCTGGCGGGCCGGGCTGGCGGGGAGCGCCCCCTCCGGCGCGCGCGCCGTGGTGGGAGGGGCCTGAGGAGGCGGGGCCTGCAGCGGGGCCCCGGCGCGGGCGGAGCCGGCGGCCACCGCCCGCGGGCGAGTTAAAGGAGAAGGCGGAGCGGGAGGCAAAAACCCTACAGCACCCGGTATTCCCAGGCGGTCTCCCATCCAAGTACTAACCAGGCCCGACCCTGCTTAGCTTCCGAGATCAGACGAGATCGGGCGCGTTCAGGGTGGTATGGCCGTAGACGGGGGCGGGGACGGCGGGCTGCCTCTTGAGGCCCACTTTCGCTGGCGCTTGCGCCTCACCGCCAGCCTGGCGGTCAGCCCGCCCCGGCAGGACCCCGTCGCCCGCCCAGGCAGGGGGAACGGAGGTCTCGGGTACCGGGCGGTGGCGGAGGCGGAGGGTTTGGCCACCCCCTCCCAGCCGAGGGCGGGCGTGACCCAGCGAACCCTTCGGCGCTAGGCGCCCCGCCCAAGATCCGGCCCGTCGCTCACAGGGACGTGGCCCCGGAGGCTTCAGGGCCCGGGGCCCGCGGTCCCTTGGGCATCGCCCCTGCCCGCCCACGCGGCGCTAGGCGCCGCCCAGCCGCAGCCCGGGCCGGCCCTCCTGCCCGACAGCAGCTGGCACGAAGCCACTGGGAGCCACCATCGTGTCGCCACGGCCCCTCAGCCCCGGCGAGGCCACCCTTGCCCGCACACCACCCGCCGAGCTCAGGAGCCCGCCCCTGGCGGCCGGCAGGCCCGGGGAAGCGGCCCCTGCCCTCGATCCCGCTCCCGCACCCGGCCGCGGCGGCGACACGGCGGGGGGCGGGGCTTTTGCCGGAGGGAGCTGTGGAGGGACACACCCACCGGCACACAGGTGGCGGCCCCGGGGCGGGGCGCCGGTGGGGGCGGCCAGGTGCAGGTCGAGGGGCTCGCTGGCCGAAGGGACGGCAACCGGGCCCGCGGTGGAGCCTGGGTCCGGGCCAGGCACCCCGGGGGCGTCTGGGGTGCGGCTGCCTTCCAGGGCCGCCTTCTGGCCGCCTGGCGGGCCGGGCCGGCGGGGAGCGCCCCCTCCGGCGCGCGCGCCGTGGTGGGAGGGGCCTGAGGAGGCGGGGCCTGCAGCGGGGCCCCGGCGCGGGCGGAGCCGGCGGCCACCGCCCGCGGGCGAGTTAAAGGAGAAGGCGGAGCGGGAGGCAAAAAGCCTACAGCACCCGGTATTCCCAGGCGGTCTCCCATCCAAGTACTAACCAGGCCCGACCCTGCTTAGCTTCCGAGATCAGACGAGATCGGGCGCGTCCAGGGTTGTATGGCCGTAGACGGGGGCGGGGACGGCGGGCTGCCTCTTGAGGCCCACTTTCGCTGGCGCTTGCGCCTCACCGCCAGCCTGGCGGTCAGCCCGCCCCAGCAGGACCCCGTCGCCCGCCCAGGCAGGGGGAACGGATGTCTCGGGTACCGGGCGGTGGCGGAGGCGGAGGGTTTGGCCACCCCCTCCCAGCCGAGGGCGGGCGTGACCCAGCGAACCCTTCGGCGCTAGGCGCCCCGCCCAAGATCCGGCCCGTCGCTCACAGGGACGTGGCCCCGGAGGCTTCAGGGCCCGGGGCCCGCGGTGCCTTGGGCATCGCCCCTGCCCGCCCACGCGGCGCTAGGCGCCGCCCAGCCGCAGCCCGGGCCGGCCCTCCTGCCCGACAGCAGCTGGCCCGAAGCCACTGGGAGCCACCATCGTGTCGCCATGGCCCCTCAGCCCCGGCGAGGCCACCCTTGCCCGCACACCACCCGCCGAGCTCAGGAGCCCGCCCCTGGCGGCCGGCAGGCCCGGGGAAGCGGCCCCTGCCCTCGATCCCGCTCCCGCACCCGGCAGCGGCGGCGACACGGCGGGGGGCGGGGCTTTTGCCGGAGGGAGCTGTGGAGGGACACACCCACCGGCACACAGGGGGCGGCCCCGGGGCGGGGCGCCGGTGGGGGCGGCCAGGTGCAGGTCGACGGGCTCGCTGGCCGAAGGGACGGCAACCGGGCCCGCGGCGGAGCCTGGGTCCGGGCCAGGCACCCCGGGGGCGTCTGGGGTGCGGCTGCCTTCCAGGGCCGCCTTCTGGCCGCCTGGCGGGCCGGGCTGGCGGGGAGCGCCCCCTCCGGCGCGCGCGCCGTGGTGGGAGGGGCCTGAGGAGGCGGGGCCTGCAGCGGGGCCCCGGCGCGGGCGGAGCCGGCGTCCACCGCCCGCGGGCGATTTAAAGGAGAAGGCGGAGCGGGAGGCAAAAATCCTACAGCACCCGGTATTCCCAGGCGGTCTCCCATCCAAGTACTAACCAGGCCCGACCCTGCTTAGCTTCCGAGATCAGACGAGATCGGGCGCGTTCAGGGTGGTATGGCCGTAGACGGGGGCGGGGACGGCGGGCTGCCTCTTGAGGCCCACTTTCGCTGGCGCTTGCGCCTCACCGCCAGCCTGGCGGTCAGCCCGCCCCGGCAGGACCCCGTCGCCCGCCCAGGCAGGGGGAACGGAGGTCTCGGGTACCGGGCGGTGGCGGAGGCGGAGGGTTTGGCCACCCCCTCCCAGCCGAGGGCGGGCGTGACCCAGCGAACCCTTCGGCGCTAGGCGCCCCGCCCAAGATCCGGCCCGTCGCTCACAGGGACGTGGCCCCGGAGGCTTCAGGGCCCGGGGCCCGCGGTCCCTTGGGCATCGCCCCTGCCCGCCCACGCGGCGCTAGGCGCCGCCCAGCCGCAGCCCGGGCCGGCCCTCCTGCCCGACAGCAGCTGGCACGAAGCCACTGGGAGCCACCATCGTGTCGCCACGGCCCCTCAGCCCCGGCGAGGCCACCCTTGCCCGCACACCACCCGCCGAGCTCAGGAGCCCGCCCCTGGCGGCCGGCAGGCCCGGGGAAGCGGCCCCTGCCCTCGATCCCGCTCCCGCACCCGGCAGCGGCGGCGACACGGCGGGGGGCGGGGCTTTTGCCGGAGGGAGCTGTGGAGGGACACACCCACCGGCACACAGGTGGCGGCCCCGGGGCGGGGCGCCGGTGGGGGCGGCCAGGTGCAGGTCGACGGGCTCGCTGGCCGAAGGGACGGCAACCGGGCCCGCGGCGGAGCCTGGGTCCGGGCCAGGCACCCCGGGGGCGTCTGGGGTGCGGCTGCCTTCCAGGGCCGCCTTCTTGCCGCCTGGCGGGCCGGGCCGGCGGGGAGCGCCCCCTCCGGCGCGCGTGCCGTGGTGGGAGGGGCCTGAGGAGGCGGGGCCTGCAGCGGGGCCCCGGCGCGGGCGGAGCCGGCGGCCACCGCCCGCGGGCGATTTAAAGGAGAAGGCGGAGCGGGAGGCAAAAAGGCTACAGCACCCGGTATTCCCAGGCGGTCTCCCATCCAAGTACTAACCAGGCCCGACCCTGCTTAGCTTCCGAGATCAGACGAGATCGGGCGCGTTCAGGGTAGTATGGCCGTAGACGGGGGCGGGGACGGCGGGCTGCCTCTTGAGGCCCACTTTCGCTGGCGCTTGCGCCTCACCGCCAGCCTGGCGGTCAGCCCGCCCCGGCAGGACCCCGTCGCCCGCCCAGCCAGGGGGAACGGAGGTCTCGGGTACCGGGCGGTGGCGGAGGCGGAGGGTTTGGCCACCCCCTCCCAGCCGAGGGCGGCGTGACCCAGCGAACCCTTCGGCGCTTGGCGCCCCGCCAAGATCCCGCCCGTCGCTCACAGGGACGTGGCCCCGGAGGCTTCAGTGCCCGGGGCCCGCGGTCCCTTGGGCATCGCCCCTGCCCGCCCACGCGGCGCTAGGCGCCGCCCAGCCGCAGCCCGGGCCGGCCCTCCTGCCCGACAGCAGCTGGCCCGAAGCCACTGGGAGCCACCATCGTGTCGCCACGGCCCCTCAGCCCCGGCGAGGCCACCCTTGCCCGCACACCACCCGCCGAGCTCAGGAGCCCGCCCCTGGCGGCCGGCAGGCCCGGGGAAGCGGCCCCTGCCCTCGATCCCGCTCCCGCACCCGGCCGCGGCGGCGACACGGCGGGGGGCGGGGCTTTTGCCGGAGGGAGCTGTGGAGGGACACACCCACCGGCACACAGGTGGCGGCCCCGGGGCGGGGCGCCGGTGGGGGCGGCCAGGTGCAGGTCGAGGGGCTCGCTGGCGGAAGGCACGGCAATCGGGCCCGCGGCGGAGCCTGGGTCCGGGCCAGGCACCCCGGGGGCGTCTGGGGTGCGGCTGCCTTCCAGGGCCGCCTTCTGGCCGCCTGGCGGGCCGGGCTGGCGGGGAGCGCCCCCTCCGGCGCGCGCGCCGTGGTGGGAGGGGCCTGAGGAGGCGGGGCCTGCAGCGGGGCCCCGGCGCGGGCGGAGCCGGCGTCCACCGCCCGCGGGCGATTTAAAGGAGAAGGCGGAGCGGGAGGCAAAAATCCTACAGCACCCGGTATTCCCAGGCGGTCTCCCATCCAAGTACTAACCAGGCCCGACCCTGCTTAGCTTCCGAGATCAGACGAGATCGGGCGCGTTCAGGGTGGTATGGCCGTAGACGGGGGCGGGGACGGCGGGCTGCCTCTTGAGGCCCACTTTCGCTGGCGCTTGCGCCTCACCGCCAGCCTGGCGGTCAGCCCGCCCCGGCAGGACCCCGTCGCCCGCCCAGGCAGGGGGAACGGAGGTCTCGGGTACCGGGCGGTGGCGGAGGCGGAGGGTTTGGCCACCCCCTCCCAGCCGAGGGCGGGCGTGACCCAGCGAACCCTTCGGCGCTAGGCGCCCCGCCCAAGATCCGGCCCGTCGCTCACAGGGACGTGGCCCCGGAGGCTTCAGGGCCCGGGGCCCGCGGTCCCTTGGGCATCGCCCCTGCCCGCCCACGCGGCGCTAGGCGCCGCCCAGCCGCAGCCCGGGCCGGCCCTCCTGCCCGACAGCAGCTGGCACGAAGCCACTGGGAGCCACCATCGTGTCGCCACGGCCCCTCAGCCCCGGCGAGGCCACCCTTGCCCGCACACCACCCGCCGAGCTCAGGAGCCCGCCCCTGGCGGCCGGCAGGCCCGGGGAAGCGGCCCCTGCCCTCGATCCCGCTCCCGCACCCGGCAGCGGCGGCGACACGGCGGGGGGCGGGGCTTTTGCCGGAGGGAGCTGTGGAGGGACACACCCACCGGCACACAGGTGGCGGCCCCGGGGCGGGGCGCCGGTGGGGGCGGCCAGGTGCAGGTCGACGGGCTCGCTGGCCGAAGGGACGGCAACCGGGCCCGCGGCGGAGCCTGGGTCCGGGCCAGGCACCCCGGGGGCGTCTGGGGTGCGGCTGCCTTCCAGGGCCGCCTTCTTGCCGCCTGGCGGGCCGGGCCGGCGGGGAGCGCCCCCTCCGGCGCGCGTGCCGTGGTGGGAGGGGCCTGAGGAGGCGGGGCCTGCAGCGGGGCCCCGGCGCGGGCGGAGCCGGCGGCCACCGCCCGCGGGCGATTTAAAGGAGAAGGCGGAGCGGGAGGCAAAAAGGCTACAGCACCCGGTATTCCCAGGCGGTCTCCCATCCAAGTACTAACCAGGCCCGACCCTGCTTAGCTTCCGAGATCAGACGAGATCGGGCGCGTTCAGGGTAGTATGGCCGTAGACGGGGGCGGGGACGGCGGGCTGCCTCTTGAGGCCCACTTTCGCTGGCGCTTGCGCCTCACCGCCAGCCTGGCGGTCAGCCCGCCCCGGCAGGACCCCGTCGCCCGCCCAGGCAGGGGGAACGGAGGTCTCGGGTACCGGGCGGTGGCGGAGGCGGAGGGTTTGGCCACCCCCTCCCAGCCGAGGGCGGGCGTGACCCAGCGAACCCTTCGGCGCTTGGCGCCCCGCCAAGATCCCGCCCGTCGCTCACAGGGACGTGGCCCCGGAGGCTTCAGTGCCCGGGGCCCGCGGTCCCTTGGGCATCGCCCCTGCCCGCCCACGCGGCGCTAGGCGCCGCCCAGCCGCAACCCGGGCCGGCCCTCCTGCCCGACAGCAGCTGGCCCGAAGCCACTGGGAGCCACCATCGTGTCGCCACGGCCCCTCAGCCCCGGCGAGGCCACCCTTGCCCGCACACCACCCGCCGAGCTCAGGAGCCCGCCCCTGGCGGCCGGCAGGCCCGGGGAAGCGGCCCCTGCCCTCGATCCCGCTCCCGCACCTGGCAGCGGCGGCGACACGGCGGGGGGCGGGGCTTTTGCTGGAGGGAGCTGTGGAGGGACACAGCCACCGGCACACAGGTGGCGGCCCCGGGGCGGGGCGCCGGTGGGGGCGGCCAGGTGCAGGTCGACGGGCTCGCTGGCCGAAGGGACGGCAACCGGGCCCGCGGCGGAGCCTGGGTCCGGGCCAGGCACCCCGGGGGCGTCTGGGGTGCGGCTGCCTTCCAGGGCCGCCTTCTGGCCGCCTGGCGGGCCGGGCCGGCGGGGAGCGCCCCCTCCGGCGCGCGTGCCGTGGTGGGAGGGGCCTGAGGAGGCGGGGCCTGCAGCGGGGCCCCGGCGCGGGCGGAGCCGGCGGCCACCGCCCGCGGGCGAGTTAAAGGAGAAGGCGGAGCGGGAGGCAAAAAGCCTACAGCACCCGGTATTCCCAGGCGGTCTCCCATCCAAGTACTAACCAGGCCCGACCCTGCTTAGCTTCCGAGATCAGACGAGATCGGGCGCGTTCAGGGTAGTATGGCCGTAGACGGGGGCGGGGACGGCGGGCTGCCTCTTGAGGCCCACTTTCGCTGGCGCTTGCGCCTCACCGCCAGCCTGGCGGTCAGCCCGCCCCGGCAGGACCCCGTCGCCCGCCCAGGCAGGGGGAACGGAGGTCTCGGGTACCGGGCGGTGGCGGAGGCGGAGGGTTTGGCCACCCCCTCCCAGCCGAGGGCGGGCGTGACCCAGCGAACCCTTCGGCGCTTGGCGCCCCGCCAAGATCCCGCCCGTCGCTCACAGGGACGTGGCCCCGGAGGCTTCAGTGCCCGGGGCCCGCGGTCCCTTGGGCATCGCCCCTGCCCGCCCACGCGGCGCTAGGCGCCGCCCAGCCGCAACCCGGGCCGGCCCTCCTGCCCGACAGCAGCTGGCCCGAAGCCACTGGGAGCCACCATCGTGTCGCCACGGCCCCTCAGCCCCGGCGAGGCCACCCTTGCCCGCACACCACCTGCCGGGCTCAGGAGCCCGCCCCTGGCGGCCGGCAGGCCCGGGGAAGCGGCCCCTGCCCTCGATCCCGCTCCCGCACCCGGCCGCGGCGGCGACACGGCGGGGGGCGGGGCTTTTGCCGGAGGGAGCTGTGGAGGGACACACCCACCGGCACACAGGTGGCGGCCCCGGGGCGGGGCGCCGGTGGGGGCGGCCAGGTGCAGGTCGAGGGGCTCGCTGGCCGAAGGGACGGCAACCGGGCCCGCGGCGGAGCCTGGGTCCGGGCCAGGCACCCCGGGGGCGTCTGGGGTGCGGCTGCCTTCCAGGGCCGCCTTCTGGCCGCCTGGCGGGCCGGGCCGGCGGGGAGCGCCCCCTCCGGCGCGCGCGCCGTGGTGGGAGGGGCCTGAGGAGGCGGGGCCTGCAGCGGGGCCCCGGCGCCGGCGGAGCCGGCGGCCACCGCCCGCGGGCGAGTTAAAGGAGAAGGCGGAGCGGGAGGCAAAAAGCCTACAGCACCCGGTATTCCCAGGCGGTCTCCCATCCAAGTACTAACCAGGCCCGACCCTGCTTAGCTTCCGAGATCAGACGAGATCGGGCGCGTTCAGGGTAGTATGGCCGTAGACGGGGGCGGGGACGGCGGGCTGCCTCTTGAGGCCCACTTTCGCTGGCGCTTGCGCCTCACCGCCAGCCTGGCGGTCAGCCCACCCCGGCAGGACCCCGTCGCCCGCCCAGGCAGGGGGAACGGAGGTCTCGGGTACCGGGCGGTGGCGGAGGCGGAGGGTTTGGCCACCCCCTCCCAGCCGAGGGCGGGCGTGACCCAGCGAACACTTCGGCGCTTGGCGCCCCGCCAAGATCCCGCCCGTCGCTCACAGGGACGTGGCCCCGGAGGCTTCAGGGCCCGGGGCCCGCGGTCCCTTGGGCATCGCCCCTGCCCGCTCACGCGGCGCTAGGCGCCGCCCGGCCGCAGCCCGGGCCGGCCCTCCTGCCCGACAGCAGCTGGCCCGAAGCCACTGGGAGCCACCATCGTGTCGCCACGGCCCCTCAGCCCCGGCGAGGCCACCCTTGCCCGCACACCACCCGCCGAGCTCAGGAGCCCGCCCCTGGGGCCGGCAGGCCCGGGGAAGCGGCCCCTGCTCTCGATCCCGCTCCCGCACCGGGCCGCGGCGGCGACACGGCGGGGGCGGGGCTTTTGCCGGAGGGAGCTGTGGAGGGACACACCCACCGGCACACAGGTGGCGGCCCCGGGGCGGGGCGCCGGTGGGGGCGGCCAGGTGCAGGTCGACGGGCTCGCTGGCCGAAGGCACGGCAACCGGGCCCGCGGCGGAGCCTGGGTCCGGGCCAGGCACCCCGGGGGCGTCTGGGGTGCGGCTGCCTTCCAGGGCCGCCTTCTGGCCGCCTGGCGGGCCGGGCCGGCGGGGAGCGCCCCCTCCGGCGCGCGCGCCGTGGTGCGAGGGGCCTGAGGAGGCGGGGCCTGCAGCGGAGCCCCGGCGCGGGCGGAGCCGGCGGCCAGCGCCCGCGGGCGAGTTCAAGGAGAAGGCGGAGCGGGAGGCAAAACGCCTACAGCACCCGGTATTCCCAGGAGGTCTCCCATCCAAGTACTAACCAGGCCCGACCCTGCTTAGCTTCCGAGATCAGACGAGATCGGGCGCGTTCAGGGTGGTATGGCCGTAGACGGGACGGGGACGGCGGGCTGCCTCTTGAGGCCCACTTTCGCTGGCGCTTGCGCCTCACCGCCAGCCTGGCGGTCAGCCCGCCCCGGCAGGACCCCGTCGCCCGCCCAGGCAGGGGGAACGGAGGTCTCGGGTACCGGGCGGTGGCGGAGGCGGAGGGTTTGGCCACCCCCTCCCAGCCGAGGGCGGGCGTGACCCAGCGAACCCTTCGGCGCTTGGCGCCCCGCCCAAGATCCGGCCCGTCGCTCACAGGGACGTGGCCCCGGAGGCTTCAGGGCCCGGGGCCCGCGGTCCCTTGGGCATCGCCCCTGCCCGACCACGCGGCGCTAGGCGCCGCCCGGCCGCATCCCGGGCCGGCCCTCCTGCCCGACAGCAGCTGGCCCGAAGCCACTGGGAGCCACCATCGTGTCGCCACGGCCCCACAGCCCCGGCGAGGCCACCCTTGCCCGCACACCACCCGCCGAGCTCAGGAGCCCGCCCCTGGCGGCCGGCAGGCCCGGGGAAGCGGCCCCTGCCCTCGATCCCGCTCCCGCACACGGCCGCGGCGGCGACACGGCGGGGGCTGGGCTTTTGCGAGAGGGAGCTGTGGAGGGACACACCCACCGGCACACAGGTGGCGGCCCCGGGGCGGGGCGCCGGTGGGGGCGGCCAGGTGCAGGTCGACGGGCTCGCTGGCCGAAGGCACGGCAACCGGGCCCGCGGCGGAGCCTGGGTCCGGGCCAGGCACCCCGGGGGCGTCTGGGGTGCGGCTGCCTTCCAGGGCCGCCTTCTGGCCCCCTGGCGGGCCGGGCCGGCGTGGAGCGCCCCCTCCGGCGCGCGCGCCGTGGTGGGAGGGGCCTGAGGAGGCGGGGCCTGCAGCGGGGCCCCGGCGCGGGCGGAGCCGGCGGCCACCGCCCGCGGGCGAGTTAAAGGAGAAGGCGGAGCGGGAGGCAAAAAGCCTACAGCACCCGGTATTCCCAGGCGGTCTCCCATCCAAGTACTAACCAGGCCCGACCCTGCTTAGCTTCCGAGATCAGACGAGATCGGGCGCGTTCAGGGTGGCATGGCCGTAGACGGGACGGGGACGGCGGGCTGCCTCTTGAGGCCCACTTTCGCTGGCGCTTGCGCCTCACCGCCAGCCTGGCGGTCAGCCCGCCCCGGCAGGACCCCGTCGCCCGCCCAGGCAGGGGGAACGGAGGTCTCGGGTACCGGGCGGTGGCGGAGGCGGAGGGTTTGGCCACCCCCTCCCAGCCGAGGGCGGGCGTGACCCAGCGAACCATTCGGCGCTTGGCGCCCCGCCCAAGATCCGGCCCGTCGCTCACAGGGACGTGGCCCCGGAGGCTTCAGGGCCCGGGGCCCGCGGTCCCTTGGGCATCGCCCCTGCCCGCCCACGCGGCGCTAGGCGCCGCCCAGCCGCAGCCCGGGGCGGCCCTCCTGCCCGACAGCAGCTGGCCCGAAACCACTGGGAGCCACCATCGTGTCGCCACGGCCCCTCAGCCCCGGCGAGGCCACCCTTGCCCGCACACCACCCGCCGAGCTCAGGAGCCCGCCCCTGGCGGCTGGCAGGCCCGGGGAAGCGGCCCCTGCCCTCGATCCCGCTCCCGCACCCGGCCGCGGCGGCGACACGGCGGGGGGCGGGGCTTTTGCCGGAGGGAGCTGTGGAGGGACACACCCACCGGCACACAGGTGGCGGCCCCGGGGCGGGGCGCCGGTGGGGGCGGCCAGGTGCAGGTCGAGGGGCTCGCTGGCCGAAGGGACGGCAACCGGGCCCGCGGCGGAGCCTGGGTCCGGGCCAGGCACCCCGGGGGCGTCTGGGGTGCGGCTGCCTTCCAGGGCCGCCTTCTGGCCGCCTGGCGGGCCGGGCCGGCGGGGAGCGCCCCCTCCGGCGCGCGCGCCGTGGTGGGAGGGGCCTGAGGAGGCGGGGCCTGCAGCGGGGCCCCGGCGCCGGCGGAGCCGGCGGCCACCGCCCGCGGGCGAGTTAAAGGAGAAGGCGGAGCGGGAGGCAAAAAGCCTACAGCACCCGGTATTCCCAGGCGGTCTCCCATCCAAGTACTAACCAGGCCCGACCCTGCTTAGCTTCCGAGATCAGACGAGATCGGGCGCGTTCAGGGTGGTATGGCCGTAGACGGGGGCGGGGACGGCGGGCTGCCTCTTGAGGCCCACTTTCGCTGGCGCTTGCGCCTCACCGCCAGCCTGGCGGTCAGCCCGCCCCGGCAGGACCCCGTCGCCCGCCCAGGAAGGGGGAACGGAGGTCTCGGGTACCGGGCGGTGGCGGAGGCGGAGGGTTTGGCCACCCCCTCCCAGCCGAGGGCGGGCGTGACCCAGCGAACACTTCGGCGCTTGGCGCCCCGCCAAGATCCCGCCCGTCGCTCACAGGGACGTGGCCCCGGAGGCTTCAGGGCCCGGGGCCCGCGGTCCCTTGGGCATCGCCCCTGCCCGCTCACGCGGCGCTAGGCGCCGCCCGGCCGCAGCCCGGGCCGGCCCTCCTGCCCGACAGCAGCTGGCCCGAAGCCACTGGGAGCCACCATCGTGTCGCCACGGCCCCTCAGCCCCGGCGAGGCCACCCTTGCCCGCACACCACCCGCCGAGCTCAGGAGCCCGCCCCTGGGGCCGGCAGGCCCGGGGAAGCGGCCCCTGCTCTGGATCCCGCTCCCGCACCCGGCCGCGGCGGCGACACGGCGGGGGCGGGGCTTTTGCCGGAGGGAGCTGTGGAGGGACACACCCACCGGCACACAGGTGGCGGCCCCGGGGCGGGGCGCCGGTGGGGGCGGCCAGGTGCAGGTCGACGGGCTCGCTGGCCGAAGGCACGGCAACCGGGCCCGCGGCGGAGCCTGGGTCCGGGCCAGGCACCCCGGGGGCATCTGGGGTGCGGCTGCCTTCCAGGGCCGCCTTCTGGCCGCCTGGCGGGCCGGACCGGCGGGGAGCGCCCCCTCCGGCGCGCGCGCCGTGGTGCGAGGGGCCTGAGGAGGCGGGGCCTGCAGCGGAGCCCCGGCGCGGGCGGAGCCGGCGGCCACCGCCCGCGGGCGAGTTCAAGGAGAAGGCGGAGCGGGAGGCAAAAAGCCTACAGCACCCGGTATTCCCAGGCGGTCTCCCATCCAAGTACTAACCAGGCCCGACCCTGCTTAGCTTCCGAGATCAGACGAGATCGGGCGCGTTCAGGGTGGTATGGCCGTAGACGGGACGGGGACGGCGGGCTGCCTCTTGAGGCCCACTTTCGCTGGCGCTTGCGCCTCACCGCCAGCCTGGCGGTCAGCCCGCCCCGGCAGGACCCCGTCGCCCGCCCAGGCAGGGGGAACGGAGGTCTCGGGTACCGGGCGGTGGCGGAGGCGGAGGGTTTGGCCACCCCCTCCCAGCGGAGGGCGGGCGTGACCCAGCGAACCCTTCGGCGCTTGGCGCCCCGCCCAAGATCCGGCCCGTCGCTCACAGGGACGTGGCCCCGGAGGCTTCAGGGCCCGGGGCCCGCGGTCCCTTGGGCATCGCCCCTGTCCGCCCACGCGGCGCTAGGCGCCGCCCGGCCGCAGCCCGGGCCGGCCCTCCTGCCCGACAGCAGCTGGCCCGAAGCCACTGGGAGCCACCATCGTGTCGCCACGGCCCCTCAGCCCCGGCGAGGCCACCCTTGCCCGCACACCACCCGCCGGGCTCAGTAGCCCGCCCCTGGCGGACGGCAGGCCAGGGGAAGCGGCCCCTGCCCTCGATCCCGCTCCCGCACCCGGCCGCGGCGGCGACACGGCGGGGGGCGGGGCTTTTGCCGGAGGGAGCTGTGGAGGGACACACCCACCGGCACACAGGTGGCGGCCCCGGGGCGGGTCGCCGGTGGTGGCGGCCAGGTGCAGGTCGAGGGGCTCGCTGGCGGAAGGCACGGCAATCGGGCCCGCGGCGGAGCCTGGGTCTGGGCCAGGCACCCCGGGGGCGTCTGGGGTGCGGCTGCCTTCCAGGGCCGCCTTCTGGCCGCCTGGCGGGCCGGGCTGGCGGGGAGCGCCCCCTCCGGCGCGCGCGCCGTGGTGGGAGGGGCCTGAGGAGGCGGGGCCTGCAGCGGGACCCGGGCGCGGGCGGAGCCGGCGGCCACCGCCCGCGGGCGAGTTAAAGGAGAAGGCGGAGCGGGAGGCAAAAACCCTACAGCACCCGGTATTCCCAGGCGGTCTCCCATCCAAGTACTAACCAGGCCCGACCCTGCTTAGCTTCCGAGATCAGACGAGATCGGGCGCGTTCAGGGTGGTATGGCCGTAGACGGGGGCGGGGACGGCGGGCTGCCTCTTGAGGCCCACTTTCGCTGGCGCTTGCGCCTCACCGCCAGCCTGGCGGTCAGCCCGCCCCGGCAGGACCCCGTCGCCCGCCCAGGCAGGGGGAACGGAGGTCTCGGGTACCGGGCGGTGGCGGAGGCGGAGGGTTTGGCCACCCCCTCCCAGCCGAGGGCGGGCGTGACCCAGCGAACCCTTCGGCGCTTGGCGCCCCGCCCAAGATCCGGCCCGTCGCTCACAGGGACGTGGCCCCGGAGGCTTCAGGGCCCGGGGCCCGCGGTCCCTTGGGCATCGCCCCTGCCCGCCCACGCGGCGCTAGGCGCCGCCCATCCGCAGCCCGGGCCGGCCCTCCTGCCCGACAGCAGCTGGCCCGAAGCCACTGGGAGCCACCATCGTGTCGCCACGGCCCCTCAGCCCCGGCGAGGCCACCCTTGCCCGCACACCACCCGCCGAGCTCAGGAGCCCGCCCCTGGCGGCCGGCAGGCCCGGGGAAGCGGCCCCTGCCCTCGATCCCGCTCCCGCACCCGGCCGCGGCGGCGACACGGCGGGGGGCGGGGCTTTTGCCGGAGGGAGCTGTGGAGGGACACACCCACCGGCACACAGGTGGCGGCCCCGGGGCGGGGCGCCGGTGGGGGCGGCCAGGTGCAGGTCGAGGGGCTCGCTGGCCGAAGGGACGGCAACCGGGCCCGCGGCGGAGCCTGGGTCCGGGCCAGGCACCCCGGGGGCGTCTGGGGTGCGGCTGCCTTCCAGGGCCGCCTTCTGGCTGGGCCGGCGGGGAGCGCCCCCTCCGGCGCGCGCGCCGTGGTGGGAGGGGCCTGAGGAGGCGGGGCCTGCAGCGGGGCCCCGGCGCGGGCCGAGCCGGCGGCCACCGCCCGCGGGCGAGTTAAAGGAGAAGGCGGAGCGGGAGGCAAAAAGCCTACAGCACCCGGTATTCCCAGGCGGTCTCCCATCCAAGTACTAACCAGGCCCGACCCTGCTTAGCTTCCGAGATCAGACGAGATCGGGCGCGTTCAGGGTGGTATGGCCGTAGACGGGGGCGGGGACGGCGGGCTGCCTCTTGAGGCCCACTTTCGCTGGCGCTTGCGCCTCACCGCCAGCCTGGCGGTCAGCCCGCCCCGGCAGGACCCCGTCGCCCGCCCAGGCAGGGGGAACGGAGGTCTCGGGTACCGGGCGGTGGCGGAGGCGGAGGGTTTGGCCACCCCCTCCCAGCCGAGGGCGGGCGTGACCCAGCGAACCCTTCCGCGCTTGGCGCCCCGCCCAAGATCCGGCCCGTCGCTCACATGGACGTGGCCCCGGAGGCTTCAGGGCCCGGGGCCCGCGGTCCCTTGGGCATCGCCCCGGCCCGCACACGCTGCGCTAGGCGCCGCCCAGCCGCAACCCGGGCCGGCCCTCCTGCCCGACAGCAGCTGGCCCGAAGCCACTGGGAGCCACCATCGTGTCGCCACGGCCCCTCAGCCCCGGCGAGGCCACCCTTGCCCGCACACCACCCGCCGAGATCAGGAGCCCGCCCCTGGCGGCCGGCAGGCCCGGGGAAGCGGCCCCTGCCCTCGATCCCGCTCCCGCACCCGGCAGCGGCGGCGACACGGCGGGGGGCGGGGCTTTTGCCGGAGGGAGCTGTGGAGGGACACACCCACCGGCAAACAGGTGGCGGCCCCGTGGCGGGGCGCCGGTGGGGGCGGCCAGGTGCAGGTCGACGGGCTCGCTGGCCGAAGGGACGGCAACCGGGCCCGCGGCGGAGCCTGGGTCCGGGCCAGGCACCCCGGGGGCGTCTGGGGTGCGGCTGCCTTCCAGGGCCGCCTTCTGGCCGCCTGGCGGGCCGGGCCGGCGGGGAGCGCCCCCTCCGGCGCGCGCGCCGTGGTGGGAGGGGCCTGAGGAGGCGGGGCCTGCAGCGGGGCCCCGGCGCGGGCGGAGCCGGCGGCCACCGCCCGCGGGCGAGTTAAAGGAGAAGGCGGAGCGGGAGGCAAAATGCCTACAGCACCCGGTATTCCCAGGCGGTCTCCCATCCAAGTACTAACCAGGCCCGACCCTGCTTAGCTTCCGAGATCAGACGAGATCGGGCGCGTTCAGGGTAGTATGGCCGTAGACAGGGGCGGGGACGGCGGGCTGCCTCTTGAGGCCCACTTTCGCTGGCGCTTGCGCCTCACCGCCAGCCTGGCGGTCAGCCCGCCCCGGCAGGACCCCGTCGCCCGCCCAGGCAGGGGGAACGGAGGTCTCGGGTACCGGGCGGTGGCGGAGGCGGAGGGTTTGGCCACCCCCTCCCAGCCGAGGGCGGGCGTGACCCAGCGAACCCTTCGGCGCTTGGCGCCCCGCCCAAGATCCGGCCCGTCGCTCACAGGGACGTGGCCCCGGAGGCTTCAGGGCCCGGGGCCCGCGGTCCCTTGGGCATCGCCCCTGCCCGCCCACGCGGCGCTAGGCGCCGCCCATCCGCAGCCCGGTCCGGCCCTCCTGCCCGACAGCAGCTGGCCCGAAGCCACTGGGAGCCACCATCGTGTCGCCACGGCCCCTCAGCCCCGGCGAGGCCACCCTTGCCCGCACACCACCCGCCGAGCTCAGGAGCCCGCCCCTGGCGGCCGGCAGGCCCCTGGGAAGCGGCCCCTGCCCTGGATCCCGCTCCCGCACCCGGCCGCGGCGGCGACACGGCGGGGGGCGGGGCTTTTGCCGGAGGGAGCTGTGGAGGGACACACCCACCGGCACAAAGGTGGCGGCCCCGGGGCGGGGCGCCGGTGGGGGCGGCCAGGTGCAGGTCGAGGGGCTCGCTGGCCGAAGGGACGGCAACCGGGCCCGCGGCGGAGCCTGGGTCCGGGCCAGGCACCCCGGGGGCGTCTGGGGTGCGGCTGCCTTCCAGGGCCGCCTTCTGGCCGCCTGGCGGGCCGGGCCGGCGGGGAGCGCCCCCTCCGGCGCGCGCGCCGTGGTGGGAGGGGCCTGAGGAGGCGGGGCCTGCAGCGGGGCCCCGGCGCGGGCGGAGCCGGCGGCCACCGCCCGCGGGCGAGTTAAAGGAGAAGGCGGAGCGGGAGGCAAAAAGCCTACAGCACCCGGTATTCCCAGGCGGTCTCCCATCCAAGTACTAACCAGGCCCGACCCTGCTTAGCTTCCGAGATCAGACGAGATCGGGCGCGTTCAGGGTGGTATGGCCGTAGACGGGGGCGGGGACGGCGGGCTGTCTCTTGAGGCCCACTTTCGCTGGCGCTTGCGCCTCACCGCCAGCCTGGCGGTCAGCCCGCCCCGGCAGGACCCCGTCGCCCGCCCAGGCAGGGGGAACGGAGGTCTCGGGTACCGGGCGGTGGCGGAGGCGGAGGGTTTGGCCACCCCCTCCCAGCCGAGGGCGGCGTGACCCAGCGAACCCTTCGGCGCTTGGCGCCCCGCCAACATCCCGCCCGTCGCTCACAGGGACGTGGCCCCGGAGGCTTCAGTGCCCGGGGCCCGCGGTCCCTTGGGCATCGCCCCTGCCCGCCCACGCGGCGCTAGGCGCCGCCCAGCCGCAGCCCGGGCCGGCCCTCCTGCCCGACAGCAGCTGGCCCGAAGCCACTGGGAGCCACCATCGTATCGCAACGGCCCCTCAGCCCCGGCGAGGCCACCCTTGCCCGCACACCACCCGCCGAGCTCAGGAGCCCGCCCCTGGCGGCCGGCAGGCCCGGGGAACCGGCCCCTGCCCTCGATCCCGCTCCCGCACCCGGCAGCGGCGGCGACACGGCGGGGGCGGGGCTTTTGCCGGAGGGAGCTGTGGAGGGACACACCCACCGGCACACAGGTGGCGGCCCCGGGGCGGGGCGCCGGTGGGGGCGGCCAGGTGCAGGTCGAGGGGCTCGCTGGCCGAAGGGACGGCAACCGGGCCCGCGGCGGAGCCTGGGTCCGGGCCAGGCACCCCGGGGGCGTCTGGGGTGCGGCTGCCTTCCAGGGCCGCCTTCTGGCCGCCTGGCGGGCCGGGCCGGCGGGGAGCGCCCCCTCCGGCGCGCGCGCCGTGGTGGGAGGGGCCTGAGGAGGCGGGGCCTGCAGCGGGGCCCCGGCGCGGGAGGAGCCGGCGGCCACCGCCCGCGGGCGAGTTAAAGGAGAAGGCGGAGCGGGAGGCAAAAACCCTACAGCACCCGGTATTCCCAGGCGGTTTCCCATCCAAGTACTAACCAGGCCCGACCCTGCTTAGCTTCCGAGATCAGACGAGATCGGGCGCGTTCAGGGTGGTATGGCCGTAGACGGGACGGGGACGGCGGGCTGCCTCTTGAGGCCCACTTTCCCTGGCGCTTGCGCCTCACCGCCAGCCTGGCGGTCAGCCCGCCCCGGCAGGACCCCGTCGCCCGCCCAGGCAGGGGGAACGGAGGTCTCGGGTACCGGGCGGTGGCGGAGGCGGAGGGTTTGGCCACCCCCTCCCAGCCGAGGGCGGGCGTGACCCAGCGAACCCTTCGGCGCTTGGCGCCCCGCCCAAGATCCGGCCCGTCGCTCACAGGGACGTGGCCCCGGAGGCTTCAGGGCCCGGGGCCCGCGGTCCCTTGGGCATCGCCCCTGCCCGCCCATGCGGCGCTAGGCGCCGCCCAGCCGCAGCCCGGGCCGGCCCTCCTGCCCGACAGCAGCTGGCCCGAAGCCACTGGGAGCCACCATCGTGTCGCCACGGCCCCTCAGCCCCGACGAGGCCACCCTTGCCCGCACACCACCCGCCGAGCTCAGGAGCCCGCCCCTGGCGGCCGGCAGGCCCGGGGAAGCGGCCCCTGCCCTCGATCCCGCTCCCGCACCCGGCCGCGGCGGCGACACGGCAGGGGGCGGGGCTTTTGCCGGAGGGAGCTGTGGAGGGACACACCCACCGGCACACAGGTGGCGGCCCCGGGGCGGGGCGCCGGTGGGGGCGGCCAGGTGCAGGTCGAGGGGCTCGCTGGCCGAAGGGACGGCAACCGGGCCCGCGGCGGAGCCTGGGTCCGGGCCAGGCACCCCGGGGGCGTCTGGGGTGCGGCTGCCTTCCAGGGCCGCCTTCTGGCCGCCTGGCCGCCCGGGCCGGCGGGGAGCGCCCCCTCCGGCGCTCGCGCCGTGGTGGGAGGGGCCTGAGGAGGAGGGGCCTGCAGCGGGGCCCCGGCGCGGGCGGAGCCGGCGGCCACCGCCCGCGGGAGAGTAAAGGAAAAGGCGGAGCGGGAGGCAAAAAGCCTACAGCACCCGGTATTCCCAGGCGTTCTCCCATCCAAGTACTAACCAGGCCCGACCCTGCTTAAGCTTCCGAGATCAGACGAGATCGGGCGCGTTCAGGGTGGTATGGCCGTAGACGGGGGCGGGGACGGCGGGCTGCTTCTTGAGGCCCACTTTCGCTGGCGCTTGCGCCTCACCGCCAGCCTGGCGGTCAGCCCGCCCCGGCTGGACCCCGTCGCCCGCCCAGGCAGGGGGAACGGAGGTCTCGGGTACTGGGCGGTGGCGGAGGCGGAGGGTTTGGCCACCCCCTCCCAGCCGAGGGCGGGCGTGACCCAGCGAACCCTTCGGCGCTTGGCGCCCCGCCCAAGATCCGGCCCGTCGCTCACAGGGACGTGGCCCCGGAGGCTTCAGGGCCCGGGGCCCGCGGTCCCTTGGGCATCGCCCCTGCCCGCCCACGCGGCGCTAGGCGCCGCCCAGCCGCAGCCCGGGCCGTCCCTCCTGCCCGACAGCAGCTGGCCCGAAGCCACTGGGAGCCACCATCGTGTCGCCACGGCCCCTCAGCCCCGGCGAGGCCACCCTTGCCCGCACACCACCCGCCGAGCTCAGGAGCCCGCCCCTGGCGGCCGGCAGGCCCGGGGAAGCGGCCCCTGCCCTCGATCCCGCTCCCGCACCCGGCCGTGGCGGCGACACGGCGGGGGGCGGGGCTTTTGCCGGAGGGAGCTGTGGAGGGACACACCCACCGGCACACAGGTGGCGGCCCCGGGGCGGGGCGCCGGTGGGGGCGGCCAGGTGCAGGTCGAGGAGCTCGCTGGCCGAAGGGACGGCAACCGGGCCCGCGGCGGAGCCTGGGTCCGGGCCAGGCACCCTGGGGGCGTCTGGGGTGCGGCTGCCTTCCAGGGCCGCCTTCTGGCCGCCTGGCGGGCCGGGCCGGCGGGGAGCGCCTCCTCCGGCGCTCGCGCCGTGGTGGGAGGGGCCTGAGGAGGAGGGGCCTGCAGCGGGGCCCCGGCGCGGGCGGAGCCGGCGGCCACCACTCGCGGGCGAGTAAAGGAGAAGGCGGAGCGGGAGGCAAAAAGCCTACAGCACCCGGTATTCCCAGGCGGTCTCCCATCCAAGTACTAACCAGGCCCGACCCTGCTTAAGCTTCCGAGATCAGACGAGATCGGGCGCGTTCAGGGTGGTATGGCCGTAGACGGGGGCGGGGACGGCGGGCTGCCTCTTGAGGCCCACTTTCGCTGGCGCTTGCGCCTCACCGCCAGCCTGGCGGTCAGCCCGCCCCGGCAGGACCCCGTCGCCCGCCCAGGCAGGGGGAACGGAGGTCTCGGGTACCGGGCGGTGGCGGAGGCGGAGGGTTTGGCCACCCCCTCCCAGCCGAGGGCGGGCGTGACCCAGCGAACCCTTCGGCGCTTGGCGCCCCGCCCAAGATCCCGCCCGTCGCTCACAGGGACATGGCCCCGGAGGCTTCAGGGCCCGGGGCACGCGGTCCCTTGGGCATCGCCCCTGCCCGCCCACGCGGCGCTAGGAGCCGCCCAGCCGCAGCCCGGGCCGGCCCTCCTGCCCGACAGCAGCTTGCCCGAAGCCACTGGGAGCAACCATCGTGTCGCCACGGCCCCTCAGCCCCGGCGAGGCCACCCTTGCCCGAACACCACCCGCCGGGCTCAGTAGCCCGCCCCTGGCGGCCGGCAGGCCCGGGGAAGCGGCCCCGGCCCTCGATCCCGCTCCCGCACCCGGCCGCGGCGGCGACACGGCGGGGGGCGGGGCTTTTGCCGGAGGGAGCTGTGGAGGGACACACCCACCGGCACACAGGTGGCGGCCCCGGGGCGGGGCGCCAGTGGGGGCGGCCAGGTGCAGGTCGAGGGGCTCGCTGGCCGAAGGCACGGCAACCGGGCCCGCGGCGGAGCCTGGGTCCGGGCCAGGCACCCCGGGGGCGTCTGGGGTGCGGCTGCCTTCCAGGGCCGCCTTCTGGCCGCCTGGCGGGCCGGGACGGCGGGGAGCGCCCCCTCCGGCGCGCGCGCCGTGGTGGGAGGGGCCTGAGGAGGCGGGGCTTGCAGCGGGGCCCCGGCGCGGGCGGAGCCGGCGGCCACCGCCCGCGGGCGAGTTAAAGGAGAAGGCGGAGCGGGAGGCAAAAAGCCTACAGCACCCGGTATTCCCAGGCGGTCTCCCATCCAAGTACTAACCAGGCCCGACCCTGCTTAGCTTCCGAGATCAGACGAGATCGGGCGCGTTCAGGGTGGTATGGCCGTACACGGGTGCGGGGACGGCGGGCTGCCTCTTGAGGCCCACTTTCGCTGGCGCTTGCGCCTCACCGCCAGCCTGGCGGTCAGCCCGCCCCGGCAGGACCCCGTCGCCCGCCCAGGCAGGGGGAACGGAGGTCTCGGGTACCGGGCGGTGGCGGAGGCGGAGGGTTTGGCCACCCCCTCCCAGCCGAGGGCGGGCGTGACCCAGCGAACACTTCGGCGCTTGGCGCCCCGCCAAGATCCCGCCCGTCGCTCACAGGGACGTGGCCCCGGAGGCTTCAGGGCCCGGGGCCCGCGGTCCCTTGGGCATCGCCCCTGCCCGCCCACGCGGCGCTAGGCGCCGCCCGGCCGCAGCCCGGGCCGGCCCTCCTGCCCGACAGCAGCTGGCCCGAAGCCACTGGGAGCCACCATCGTGTCGCCACGGCCCCTCAGCCCCGGCGAGGCCACCCTTGCCCGCACACCACCCGCCGAGCTCAGGAACCCGCCCCTGGCGGCCGGCAGGCCCGGGGAAGCGGCCCCTGCCCTGGATCCCGCTCCCGCACCCGGCCGCGGCGGCGACACGGCGGGGGGCGGGGCTTTTGCCGGAGGGAGCTGTGGAGGGACACACCCACCGGCACACAGGTGGCGGCCCCGGGGCGGGGCGCCGGTGGGGGCGGCCAGGTGCAGGTCGAGGGGCTCGCTGGCCGAAGGGACGGCAACCGGGCCCGCGGCGGAGCCTGGGTCCGGGCCAGGCACCCCGGGGGCGTCTGGGGTGCGGCTGCCTTCCAGGGCCGCCTTCTGGCCGCCTGGCGGGCCGGGCCGGCGGGGAGCGCCCCCTCTGGCGCGCGCGCCGTGGTGCGAGGGCCCTGAGGAGGCGGGGCCTGCAGCGGAGCCCCGGCGCGGGCGGAGCCGGCGGCCAGCGCCCGCGGGCGAGTTCAAGGAGAAGGCGGAGCGGGAGGCAAAAAGCCTACAGCACCCCGTATTCCCAGGCGGTCTCCCATCCAAGTACTAACCAGGCCCGACCCTGCTTAGCTTCCGAGATCAGACGAGATCGGGCGCGTTCAGGGTGGTATGGCCGTAGACGGGACGGGGACGGCGGGCTGCCTCTTGAGGCCCACTTTCGCTGGCGCTTGCGCCTCACCGCCAGCCTGGCGGTCAGCCCGCCCCGGCAGGACCCCGTCGCCCGCCCAGGCAGGGGGAACGGAGGTCTCGGGTACCGGGCGGTGGCGGAGGCGGAGGATTTGGCCACCCCCTCCCAGCCGAGGGCGGGCGTGACCCAGCGAACCCTTCGGCGCTTGGCGCCCCGCCCAAGATCCGGCCCGTCGCTCACAGGGACGTGGCCCCGTAGGCTTCAGGGCCCGGGGCCCGCGGTCCCTTGGGCATCGCCCCTGACCGCCCACGCGGCGCTAGGCGCCGCCCGGCCGCAGCCCGGGCCGGCCCTCCTGCCCGACAGCAGCTGGCCCGAAGCCACTGGGAGCCACCATCGTGTCGCCACGGCCCCTCAGCCCCGGCGAGGCCACCCTTGCCCGCACACCACCCGCCGAGCTCAGGAGCCCGCCCCTGGCGGCCGGCAGGCCCGGGGAAGCGGCCCCTGCCCTCGATCCCGCTCCCGCACCCGGCCGCGGCGGCGACACGGCGGGGGCGGGGCTTTTGCCGGAGGGAGCTGTGGAGGGACACACCCACCGGCACACAGGTGGCGGCCCCGGGGCGGGGCGCCGGTGGGGGCGGCCAGGTGCAGGTCGAGGGGCTCGCTGGCCGAAGGGACGGCAACCGGGCCCGCGGCGGAGCCTGGGTCCGGGCCAGGCACCCCGGGGGCGTCTGGGGTGCGGCTGCCTTCCAGGGCCGCCTTCTGGCCGCCTGGCGGGCCGGGTCGGCGGGGAGCGGCCCCTCCGGCGCGCGCGCCGTGGTGGGAGGGGCCTGAGGAGGCGGGGCCTGCAGCGGGGCCCCGGCGCGGGCGGAGCCGGCGGCCACCACCCGCGGGCGAGTTAAAGGAGAAGGCGGAGCGGGAGGCAAAATGCCTACAGCACCCGGTATTCCCAGGCGGTCTCCCATCCAAGTACTAACCAGACCCGACCCTGCTTAAGCTTCCGAGATCAGACGAGATCGGGCGCGTTCAGGGTGGTATGGCCGTAGACGGGGGCGGGGACGGCGGGCTGCCTCTTGAGGCCCACTTTCGCTGGCGCTTGCGCCTCACCGCCAGCCTGGCGGTCAGCCCGCCCCGGCAGGACCCCGTCGCCCGCCCAGGCAGGGGGAACGGAGGTCTCGGGTACCGGGCGGTGGCGGAGGCGGAGGGTTTGGCCACCCCCTCCCAGCCGAGGGCGGGCGTGACCCAGCGAACCCTTCGGCGCTTGGCGCCCCGCCCAAGATCCGGCCCGTCGCTCACAGGGACGTGGCCCCGGAGGCTTCAGGGCCCGGGGCCCGCGGTGCCTTGGGCATCGCCCCTGCCCGCCCACGCGGCGCTAGGCGCCGCCCAGCCGCAGCCCGGGCCGGCCCTCCTGCCCGACAGCAGCTTGCCCGAAGCCACTGGGAGCCACCATCGTGTCGCCACGGCCCCTCAGCCCCGGCGAGGCCACCCTTGCCCGCACACCACCCGACGAGCTCAGGAGCCCGCCCCTGGCGGCCGGCAGGCCCGGGGAATCGGCCCCTGCCCTCGATCCCGCTCCCGCACCTGGCCGCGGCGGCGACACGGCGGGGGGCGGGGCTTTTGCCGGAGGGAGCTGTGGAGGGACACACCCACCGGCACACAGGTGGCGGCCCCGGGGCGGGGCGCCGGAGGGGGCGGCCAGGTGCAGGTCGAGGGTCTCGCTGGCCGAAGTGACGGCAACCGGGCCCGCGGCGGAGCCTGGGTCCGGGCCAGGCACCCTGGGGGCGTCTGGGGTGTGGCTGCCTTCCAGGGCCGCCTTCTGGCCGCCTGGCGGGCCGGGCCGGCGGGGAGCGCCCCCTCCGGCGCGTGCGCCGTGGTGGGAGGGGCCTGAGGAGGAGGGGCCTGCAGCGGGGCCCCGGCGCGGGCGGAGCCGGCGGCCACCGCCCGCGGGCGAGTAAAGGAGAAGGCGGAGCGGGAGGCAAAAAGCCTACAGCACCCGGTATTCCCAGGCGGTCTCCCATCCAAGTACTAACCAGGCCCGACCCTGCTTAAGCTTCCGAGATCAGACGAGATCGGGCGCGTTCAGGGTGGTATGGCCGTAGACGGGGGCGGGGACGGCGGGCTGCCTCTTGAGGCCCACTTTCGCTGGTGCTTGCGCCTCACCGCCAGCCTGGCGGTCAGCCCGCCCCGGCAGGACCCCGTCGCCCGCCCAGGCAGGGGGAACGGAGGTCTCGGGTACCGGGCGGTGGCGGAGGCGGAGGGTTTGGCCACCCCCTCCCAGCCGAGGGCGGGCGTGACCCAGCGAACCCTTCGGCGCTTGGCGCCCCGCCCAAGATCCGGCCCGTCGCTCACAGGGACGTGGCCCCGGAGGCTTCAGGGCCCGGGGCCCGCGGTCCCTTGGGCATCGCCCCTGCCAGACCACGCGGCGCTAGGCGCCGCCCGGCCGCATCCCGGGCCGGCCCTCCTGCCCGACAGCAGCTGGCCCGAAGCCACTGGGAGCCACCATCGTGTCGCCACGGCCCCTCAGCCCCGGCGAGGCCACCCTTGCCCGCACACCACCCGCCGAGCTCAGGAGCCCGCCCCTGGCGGCCGGCAGGCCCGGGGAAGCGGCCCCTGCCCTCGATCCCGCTCCCGCGCACGGCCGCGGCGGCGACACGGCGGGGGCGGGGATTTTGCCGGAGGGAGCTGTGGAGGGACACACCCACCGGAACACAGGTGGCGGCCCCGGGGCGGGGCGCCGGTGGGGGCGGCCAGGTGCAGGTCGACGGGCTC
This sequence comes from Delphinapterus leucas, assembly GCF_059928025.1. Taxonomy (NCBI): domain Eukaryota; kingdom Metazoa; phylum Chordata; class Mammalia; order Artiodactyla; family Monodontidae; genus Delphinapterus; species Delphinapterus leucas. The sequence goes on along the minus strand of NC_143147.1, from coordinate 28,507,168 downwards.
GCTGGCCGAAGGCACGGCAACCGGGCCCGCGGCGGAGCCTGGGTCCGGGCCAGGCACCCCGGGGGCGTCTGGGGTGCGGCTGCCTTCCAGGGCCGACTTCTGGCCCCCTGGCGGGCCGGGCCGGCGGGGAGCGCCCCCTCCGGCGCGCGCGCCATGGTGGGAGGGGCCTGAGGAGGCGGGGCCTGCAGCGGGGCCCCGGCGCGGGCGGAGCCGGCGGCCACCGCCCGCGGGCGAGTTAAAGGAGAAGGCGGAGCGGGAGGCAAAAAGCCTACAGCACCCGGTATTCCCAGGCGGTCTCCCATCCAAGTACTAACCAGGCCCGACCCTGCTTAGCTTCCGAGATCAGACGAGATCGGGCGCGTTCAGGGTAGTATGGCCGTAGACGGGGGCGGGGACGGCGGGCTGCCTCTTGAGGCCCACTTTCGCTGGCGCTTGCGCCTCACCGCCAGCCTGGCGGTCAGCCCGCCCCGGCAGGACCCCGTCGCCCGCCCAGGCAGGGGGAACGGAGGTCTCGGGTACCGGGCGGTGGCGGAGGCGGAGGGTTTGGCCACCCCCTCCCAGCCGAGGGCGGGCGTGACCCAGCGAACCCTTCGGCGCTTGGCGCCCCGCCAAGATCCCGCCCGTCGCTCACAGGGACGTGGCCCCGGAGGCTTCAGTGCCCGGGGCCCGCGGTCCCTTGGGCATCGCCCCTGCCCGCCCACGCGGCGCTAGGCGCCGCCCAGCCGCAACCCGGGCCGGCCCTCCTGCCCGACAGCAGCTGGCCCGAAGCCACTGGGAGCCACCATCGTGTCGCCACGGCCCCTCAGCCCCGGCGAGGCCACCCTTGCCCGCACACCACCCGCCGAGCTCAGGAGCCCGCCCCTGGCGGCCGGCAGGCCCGGGGAAGCGGCCCCTGCCCTCGATCCCGCTCCCGCACCTGGCAGCGGCGGCGACACGGCGGGGGGCGGGGCTTTTGCCGGAGGGAGCTGTGGAGGGACACAGCCACCGGCACACAGGTGGCGGCCCCGGGGCGGGGCGCCGGTGGGGGCGGCCAGGTGCAGGTCGACGGGCTCGCTGGCCGAAGGGACGGCAACCGGGCCCGCGGCGGAGCCTGGGTCCGGGCCAGGCACCCCGGGGGCGTCTGGGGTGCGGCTGCCTTCCAGGGCCGCCTTCTGGCCGCCTGGCGGGCCGGGCCGGCGGGGAGCGCCCCCTCCGGCGCGCGTGCCGTGGTGGGAGGGGCCTGAGGAGGCGGGGCCTGCAGCGGGGCCCCGGCGCGGGCGGAGCCGGCGGCCACCGCCCGCGGGCGAGTTAAAGGAGAAGGCGGAGCGGGAGGCAAAAAGCCTACAGCACCCGGTATTCCCAGGCGGTCTCCCATCCAAGTACTAACCAGGCCCGACCCTGCTTAGCTTCCGAGATCAGACGAGATCGGGCGCGTTCAGGGTAGTATGGCCGTAGACGGGGGCGGGGACGGCGGGCTGCCTCTTGAGGCCCACTTTCGCTGGCGCTTGCGCCTCACCGCCAGCCTGGCGGTCAGCCCGCCCCGGCAGGACCCCGTCGCCCGCCCAGGCAGGGGGAACGGAGGTCTCGGGTACCGGGCGGTGGCGGAGGCGGAGGGTTTGGCCACCCCCTCCCAGCCGAGGGCGGGCGTGACCCAGCGAACCCTTCGGCGCTTGGCGCCCCGCCAAGATCCCGCCCGTCGCTCACAGGGACGTGGCCCCGGAGGCTTCAGTGCCCGGGGCCCGCGGTCCCTTGGGCATCGCCCCTGCCCGCCCACGCGGCGCTAGGCGCCGCCCAGCCGCAACCCGGGCCGGCCCTCCTGCCCGACAGCAGCTGGCCCGAAGCCACTGGGAGCCACCATCGTGTCGCCACGGCCCCTCAGCCCCGGCGAGGCCACCCTTGCCCGCACACCACCTGCCGGGCTCAGGAGCCCGCCCCTGGCGGCCGGCAGGCCCGGGGAAGCAGCCCCTGCCCTCGATCCCGCTCCCGCACCCGGCCGCGGCGGCGACACGGCGGGGGGCGGGGCTTTTGCCGGAGGGAGCTGTGGAGGGACACACCCACCGGCACACAGGTGGCGGCCCCGGGGCGGGGCGCCGGTGGGGGCGGCCAGGTGCAGGTCGAGGGGCTCGCTGGCCGAAGGGACGGCAACCGGGCCCGCGGCGGAGCCTGGGTCCGGGCCAGGCACCCCGGGGTCGTCTGGGGTGCGGCTGCCTTCCAGGGCCGCCTTCTGGCCGCCTGGCGGGCCGGGCCGGCGGGGAGCGCCCCCTCCGGCGCGCGCGCCGTGGTGGGAGGGGCCTGAGGAGGCGGGGCCTGCAGCGGGGCCCCGGCGCGGGCGGAGCCGGCGGCCACCGCCCGCGGGCGAGTTAAAGGAGAAGGCGGAGCGGGAGGCAAAAAGCCTACAGCACCCGGTATTCCCAGGCGGTCTCCCATCCAAGTACTAACCAGGCCCGACCCTGCTTAGCTTCCGAGATCAGACGAGATCGGGCGCGTTCAGGGTGGTATGGCCGTAGACGGGGGCGGGGACGGCGGGCTGCCTCTTGAGGCCCACTTTCGCTGGCGCTTGCGCCTCACCGCCAGCCTGGCGGTCAGCCCGCCCCGGCAGGACCCCGTCGCCCGCCCAGGCAGGGGGAACGGAGGTCTCGGGTACCGGGCGGTGGCGGAGGCGGAGGGTTTGGCCACCCCCTCCCAGCCGAGGGCGGGCGTGACCCAGCGAACCCTTCGGCGCTTGGCGCCCCGCCCAAGATCCGGCCCGTCGCTCACAGGGACGTGGCCCCGGAGGCTTCAGGGCCCGGGGCCCGCGGTCCCTTGGGCATCGCCCCTGCCCGCCCACGCGGCGCTAGGCGCCGCCCAGCCGCAGCCCGGGCCGGCCCTCCTGCCCGACAGCAGCTGGCCCGAAGCCACTGGGAGCCACCATCGTGTCGCCACGGCCCCTCAGCCCCGGCGAGGCCACCCTTGCCCGCACACCACCCGCCGGGCTCAGGAGCCCGCCCCTGGCGGCCGGCAGGCCCGGGGAAGCGGCCCCTGCCCTCGATCCCGCTCCCGCACCCGGCCGCGGCGGCGACACGGCGGGGGGCGGGGCTTTTGCCGGAGGGGGCTGTGGAGGGACACACCCACCGGCACACAGGTGGCGGCCCCGGGGCGGGGCGCCGGTGGGGGCGGCCAGGTGCAGGTCGAGGGGCTCGCTGGCCGAAGGGACGGCAACCGGGCCCGCGGCGGAGCCTGGGTCCGGGCCAGGCACCCCGGGGGCGTCTGGGGTGCGGCTGCCTTCCAGGGCCGCCTTCTGGTCGCCTGGCGGGCCGGGCCGGCGGGGAGCGCCCCCTCCGGCGCGCGCGCCGTGGTGGGAGGGGCCTGAGGAGGCGGGGCCTGCAGCGGGGCCCCGGCGCGGGCGGAGCCGGCGGCCACCGCCCGCGGGCGAGTTAAAGGAGAAGGCGGAGCGGGAGGCAAAAAGCCTACAGCACCCGGTATTCCCAGGCGGTCTCCCATCCAAGTACTAACCAGGCCCGACCCTGCTTAGCTTCCGAGATCAGACGAGATCGGGCGCGTTCAGGGTGGTATGGCCGTAGACGGGGGCGGGGACGGCGGGCTGCCTCGTGAGGCCCACTTTCGCTGGCGCTTGCGCCTCACCGCCAGCCTGGCGGTCAGCCCGCCCCGGCAGGACCCCGTCGCCCGCCCAGGCAGGGGGAACGGAGGTCTCGGGTACCGGGCGGTGGCGGAGGCGGAGGGTTTGGCCACCCCCTCCCAGCCGAGGTCGGGCGTGACCCAGCGAACCCTTCGGCGCTTGGCGCCCCGCCCAAGATCCGGCCCGTCGCTCACAGGGACGTGGCCCCGGAGGCTTCAGGGCCCGGGGCCCGCGGTGCCTTGGGCATCGCCCCTGCCCGCCCACGCGGCGCTAGGCGCCGCCCAGCCGCAGCCCGGGCCGGCCCTCCTGCCCGACAGCAGCTGGCCCGAAGCCACTGGGAGCCACCATCGTGTCGCCACGGCCCCTCAGCCCCGGCGAGGCCACCCTTGCCCGCACACCACCCGCCGAGCTCAGGAGCCCGCCCCTGGCGGCCGGCAGGCCCGGGGAAGCGGCCCCTGCCCTCGATCCCGCTCCCGCACCCGGCCGCGGCGGCGACACGGCGGGGGGCGGGGCTTTTGCCGGAGGGAGCTGTGGAGGGACACACCCACCGGCACACAGGTGGCGGCCCCGGGGCGGGGCGCCGGTGGGGGCGGCCAGGTGCAGGTCGAGGGGCTCGCTGGCCGAAGGGACGGCAACCGGGCCCGCGGCGGAGCCTGGGTCCGGGCCAGGCACCCCGGGGTCGTCTGGGGTGCGGCTGCCTTCCAGGGCCGCCTTCTGGCCGCCTGGCGGGCCGGGCCGGCGGGGAGCGCCCCCTCCGGCGCGCGCGCCGTGGTGGGAGGGGCCTGAGGAGGCGGGGCCTGCAGCGGGGCCCCGGCGCGGGCGGAGCCGGCGGCCACCGCCCGCGGGCGAGTTAAAGGAGAAGGCGGAGCGGGAGGCAAAAAGCCTACAACACCCGGTATTCCCAGGCGGTCTCCCATCCAAGTACTAACCAGGCCCGACCCTGCTTAGCTTCCGAGATCAGACGAGATCGGGCGCGTTCAGGGTGGTATGGCCGTACACGGGGGCGGGGACGGCGGGCTGCCTCTTGAGGCCCACTTTCGCTGGCGCTTGCGCCTCACCGCCAGCCTGGCGGTCAGCCCGCCCCGGCAGGACACCTTCGCCCGCCCAGGCAGGGGGAACGGAGGTCTCGGGTACCGGGCGTTGGCGGAGGCGGAGGGTTTGGCCACCCCCTCCCAGCCGAGGGCGGGCGTGACCCAGCGAACCCTTCGGCGCTTGGCGCCCCGCCCAAGATCCGGCCCGTCGCTCACAGGGACGTGGCCCCGGAGGCTTCAGGGCCCGGGGCCCGCGGTCCCTTGGGCATCGCCCCTGCCCGCCCACGCGGCGCTAGGCGCCGCCCAGCCGCAGCCCGGGCCGGCCCTCCTGCCCGACAGCAGCTGGCCCGAAGCCACTGGGAGCCACCATCGTGTCGCCACGGCCCCTCAGCTCCGGCGAGGCCACCCTTGCCCGCACACCACCCGCCGAGCTCAGGAGCCCGCCCCTGGCGGCCGGCAGGCCCGGGGAAGCGGCCCCTGCCCTCGATCCCGCTCCCGCACCCGGCCGCGGCGGCGACACGGCGGGGGGCGGGGCTTTTGCCGGAGGGAGCTGTGGAGGGACACACCCACCGGCACACAGGTGGCGGCCCCGGGGCGGGGCGCCGGTGGGGGCGGCCAGGTGCAGGTCGAGGGGCTCGCTGGCCGAAGGGACGGCAACCGGGCCCACGGCGGAGCCTGGGTCCGGGCCAGGCACCCCGGGGTCGTCTGGGGTGCGGCTGACTTCCAGGGCCGCCTTCTGGCCGCCTGGCGGGCCGGGCCGGCGGGGAGCGCCCCCTCCGGCGCGCGCGCCGTGGTGGGAGGGGCCTGAGGAGGCGGGGCCTGCAGCGGGGCCCCGGCGCGGGCGGAGCCGGCGGCCACCGCCCGCGGGCGAGTTAAAGGAGAAGGCGGAGCGGGAGGCAAAAAGCCTACAGCACCCGGTATTCCCAGGCGGTCTCCCATCCAAGTACTAACCAGGCCCGACCCTGCTTAGCTTCCGAGATCAGACGAGATCGGGCGCGTCCAGGGTGGTATGGCCGTAGACGGGGGCGGGGACGGCGGGCTGCCTCTTGAGGCCCACTTTCGCTGGCGCTTGCGCCTCACCGCCAGCCTGGCGGTCAGCCCGCCCCGGCAGGACCCCGTCGCCCGCCCAGGCAGGGGGAACGGAGGTCTCGGGTACCGGGCGGTGGCGGAGGCGGAGGGTTTGGCCACCCCCTCCCAGCCGAGGGCGGGCGTGACCCAGCGAACCCTTCGGCGCTTGGCGCCCCGCCCAAGATCCGGCCCGTCGCTCACAGGGACGTGGCCCCGGAGGCTTCAGGGCCTGGGGCCCGCGGTCCCTTGGGCATCGCCCCTGCCCGCCCACGCGGTGCTAGGCGCCGCCCAGCCGCAGCCCGGGCCGGCCCTCCTGCCCGACAGCAGCTGGCCCGAAGCCACTGGGAGCCACCATCGTGTCGCCACGGCCCCTCAGCCCCGGCGAGGCCACCCTTGCCCGCACACCACCCGCCGAGCTCAGGAGCCCGCCCCTGGCGGCCGGCAGGCCCGGGGAAGCGGCCCCTGCCCTCGATCCCGCTCCCGCACCCGGCCGCGGCGGTGACACGGCTGGGGGCGGGGCTTTTGCCGGAGGGAGCTGTGGAGGGACACACCCACCGGCACACAGGTGGCTGCCGCGGGGCGGGGCGCCGGTGGGGGCGGCCAGGTGCAGGTCGAGGGGCTCGGTGGCCGAAGGGATGCTAACCGGGCCCGCGGCGGAGCCTGGGTCCGGGCCAGGCACCCCGGGGGCGTCTGGGGTGCGGCTGCCTTCCAGGGCCGCCTTCTGGTCGCCTGGCGGGCCGGGCCGGCGGGGAGCGCCCCCTCCGGCGCGCGCGCCGTGGTGGGAGGGGCCTGAGGAGGCGGGGCCTGCAGCGGGGCCCCGGCGCGGGCGGAGCCGGCGGCCACCGCCCGCGGGCGAGTTAAAGGAGAAGGCGGAGCGGGAGGCAAAAAGCCTACAGCACCCGGTATTCCCAGGCGGTCTCCCATCCAAGTACTAACCAGGCCCGACCCTGCTTAGCTTCCGAGATCAGACGAGATCGGGCGCGTCCAGGGTGGTATGGCCGTAGACGGGGGCGGGGACGGCGGGCTGCCTCTTGAGGCCCACTTTCGCTGGCGCTTGCGCCTCACCGCCAGCCTGGCGGTCAGCCCGCCCCGGCAGGACCCCGTCGCCCGCCCAGGCAGGGGGAACGGAGGTCTCGGGTACCGGGCGGTGGCGGAGGCGGAGGGTTTGGCCACCCCCTCCCAGCCGAGGGCGGGCGTGACCCAGCGAACCCTTCGGCGCTTGGCGCCCCGCCCAAGATCCGGCCCGTCGCTCACAGGGACGTGGCCCCGGAGGCTTCAGGGCCCGGGGCCCGCGATGCCTTGGGCATCGCCCCTGCCCGCCCACGCGGCACTAGGCGCCGCCCAGCCGCAGCCCGGGCCGGCCCTCCTGCCCGACAGCAGCTGGCCTGAAGCCACTGGGAGCCACCATCGTGTCGCCACGGCCCCTCAGCCCCGGCGAGGCCACCCTTGCCCGCACACCACCCGCCGAGCTCAGGAGCCCGCCCCTGGCGGCCGGCAGGCCCGGGGAAGCGGCCCCTGCCCTCGATCCCGCTCCCGCACCCGGCCGCGGCGGCGACACGGCGGGGGGCGGGGCTTTTGCCGGAGGGAGCTGTGGAGGGACACACCCACCGGCACACAGGTGGCGGCCCCGGGGCGGGGCGCCGGTGGGGGCGGCCAGGTGCAGGTCGAGGGGCTCGCTGGCCGAAGGGACGGCAACCGGGCCCGCGGCGGAGCCTGGGTCCGGGCCAGGCACCCCGGGGGCGTCTGGGGTGCGGCTGCCTTCCAGGGCCGCCTTCTGGCCGCCTGGCGGGCCGGGCCGGCGGGGAGCGCCCCCTCCGGCGCGCGCGCCGTGGTGGGAGGGGCCTGAGGAGGCGGGGCCTGCAGCGGGGCCCCGGCGCGGGCGGAGCCGGCGGCCACCGCCCGCGGGCGAGTTAAAGGAGAAGGCGGAGCGGGAGGCAAAATGCCTACAGCACCCGGTATTCCCAGGCGGTCTCCCATCCAAGTACTAACCAGGCCCGACCCTGCTTAGCTTCCGAGATCAGACGAGATCGGGCGCGTCCAGGGTGGTATGGCCGTAGACGGGGGCGGGGACGGCGGGCTGCCTCTTGAGGCCCACTTTCGCTGGCGCTTGCGCCTCACCGCCAGCCTGGCGGTCAGCCCGCCCCGGCAGGACCCCTTCGCCCGCCCAGGCAGGGGGAACGGAGGTCTCGGGTACCGGGCGGTGGCGGAGGCGGAGGGTTTGGCCACCCCCTCCCAGCCGAGGGCGGGCGTGACCCAGCGAACCCTTCGGCGCTTGGCGCCCCGCCCAAGATCCGGCCCGTCGCTCACAGGGACGTGGCCCCGGAGGCTTCAGGGCCCGGGGCCCGCGGTCCCTTGGGCATCGCCCCTGCCCGCCCACGCGGCGCTAGGCGCCGCCCAGCCGCAGCCCGGGCCGGCCCTCCTGCCCGACAGCAGCTGGCCCGAAGCCACTGGGAGCCACCATCGTGTCGCCACGGCCCCTCAGCTCCGGCGAGGCCACCCTTGCCCGCACACCACCCGCCGAGCTCAGGAGCCCGCCCCTGGCGTCCGGCAGGCCCGGGGAAGCGGCCCCTGCCCTCGATCCCGCTCCCGCACCCGGCAGCGGCGGCGACACGGCGGGGGGCGGGGCTTTTGCCGGAGGGAGCTGTGGAGGGACACACCCACCGGCACACAGGTGGCGGCCCCGGGGCGGGGCGCCGGTGGGGGCGGCCAGGTGCAGGTCGAGGGGCTCGCTGGCCGAAGGGACGGCAACCAGGCCCGCGGCGGAGCCTGGGTCCGGGCCAGGCACCCCGGGGTCGTCTGGGGTGCGGCTGCCTTCCAGGGCCGCCTTCTGGCCGCCTGGCGGGCCGGGCCGGCGGGGAGCGCCCCCTCCGGCGCGCGCGCCGTGGTGGGAGGGGCCTGAGGAGGCGGGGCCTGCAGCGGGGCCCCGGCGCGGGCGGAGCCGGCGGCCACCGCCCGCGGGCGAGTTAAAGGAGAAAGCGGAGCGGGAGGCAAAAAGCCTACAGCACCCGGTATTCCCAGGCGGTCTCCCATCCAAGTACTAACCAGGCCCGACCCTGCTTAGCTTCCGAGATCAGACGAGATCGGGCGCGTTCAGGGTAGTATGGCCGTAGACGGGGGCGGGGACGGCGGGCTGCCTCTTGAGGCCCACTTTCGCTGGCGCTTGCGCCTCACCGCCAGCCTGGCGGTCAGCCCGCCCCGGCAGGAACCCGTCGCCCGCCCAGGCAGGGGGAACGGAGGTCTCGGGTACCGGGCGGTGGCGGAGGCGGAGGGTTTGCCCACCCCCTCCCAGCCGAGGGCGGGCGTGACCCAGCGAACCCTTCGGCGCTTGGCGCCCCGCCAAGATCCCGCCCGTCGCTCACAGGGACGTGGCCCCGGAGGCTTCAGTGCCCGGGGCCCGCGGTCCCTTGGGCATCGCCCCTGCCCGCCCACGTGGCGCTAGGCGCCGCCCAGCCGCAACCCGGGCCGGCCTTCCTGCCCGACAGCAGCTGGCCCGAAGCCACTGGGAGCCACCATCGTGTCGCCACGGCCCCTCAGCCCCGGCGAGGCCACCCTTGCCCGCACACCACCTGCCGGGCTCAGGAGCCCGCCCCTGGCGGCCGGCAGGCCCGGGGAAGCGGCCCCTGCCCTCGATCCCGCTCCCGCACCCGGCCGCGGCGGCGACACGGCGGGGGGCGAGGCTTTTGCCGGGGGGAGCTGTGGAGGGACACACCCACCGGCACACAGGTGGCGGCACCGGGGCGGGGCGCCGGTGGGGGCGGCCAGGTGCAGGTCGAGGGGCTCGCTGGCGGAAGGCACGGCAATCGGGCCCGCGGCGGAGCCTGGGTCCGGGCCAGGCACCCCGGGGGCGTCTGGGGTGCGGCTGCCTTCCAGGGCCGCCTTCTGGCCGCCTGGCGGGCCGGGCCGGCGGGGAGCGCCCCCTCCGGCGCGCGCGCCGTGGTGGGAGGGGCCTGAGGAGGCGGGGCCTGCAGCGGGGCCCCGGCGCGGGCGGAGCCGGCGGCCACCGCCCGCGGGCGAGTTAAAGGAGAAGGCGGAGCGGGAGGCAAAAAGCCTACAGCACCCGGTATTCCCAGGCGGTCTCCCATCCAAGTACTAACCAGGCCCGACCCTGCTTAGCTTCCGAGATCAGACGAGATCGGGCGCGTTCAGGGTAGTATGGCCGTAGACGGGGGCGGGGACGGCGGGCTGCCTCTTGAGGCCCACTTTCGCTGGCGCTTGCGCCTCACCGCCAGCCTGGCGGTCAGCCCGCCCCGGCAGGACCCCGTCGCCCGCCCAGGCAGGGGGAACGGAGGTCTCGGGTACCGGGCGGTGGCGGAGGCGGAGGGTTTGGCCACCCCCTCCCAGCCGAGGGCGGGCGTGACCCAGCGAATCCTTCGGCGCTTGGCGCCCCGCCAAGATCCCGCCCGTCGCTCACAGGGACGTGGCCCCGGAGGCTTCAGTGCCCGGGGCCCGCGGTCCCTTGGGCATCGCCCCTGCCCGCCCACGCGGCGCTAGGCGCCGCCCAGCCGCAGCCCGGGCCGGCCCTCCTGCCAGACAGCAGCTGGCCCGAAGCCACTGGGAGCCACCATCGTGTCGCCACGGCCCCTCAGCCCCGGCGAGGCCACCCTTGCCCGCACACCACCCGCCGAGCTCAGGAGCCCGCCCCTGGCGGCCGGCAGGCCCGGGGAAGCGGCCCCTGCCCTCGATCCCGCTCCCGCACCCGGCCGCGGCGGCGACACGGCGGGGGGCGGGGCTTTTGCCGGAGGGAGCTGTGGAGGGACACACCCACCGGCACACAGGTGGCGGCCCCGGGGCGGGGCGCCGGTGGGGGCGGCCAGGTGCAGGTCGAGGGGCTCGCTGGCCGAAGGGACGGCAACCGGGCCCGCGGCGGAGCCTGGGTCCGGGCCAGGCACCCCGGGGGCGTCTGGGGTGCGGCTGCCTTCCAGGGCCGCCTTCTGGCCGCCAGGCGGGCCGGGCCGGCGGGGAGCGCACCCTCCGGCGCGCGCGCCGTGGTGGGAGGGGCCTGAGGAGGCGGGGCCTGCAGCGGGGGCCCGGCGCGGGCGGAGCCGGCGGCCACCGCCCGCGGGCGAGTTAAAGGAGAAGGCGGAGCGGGAGGCAAAATGCCTACAACACCCGGTATTCCCAGGCGGTCTCCCATCCAAGTACTAACCAGGCCCGACCCTGCTTAGCTTCCGAGATCAGACGAGATCGGGCGCGTTCAGGGTGGTATGGCCGTAGACGGGACGGGGACGGCGGGCTGCCTCTTGAGGCCCACTTTCGCTGGCGCTTGCGCCTCACCGCCAGCCTGGCGGTCAGCCCGCCCCGGCAGGACCCCGTCGCCCGCCCAGGCAGGGGGAACGGAGGTCTCGGGTACCGGGCGGTGGCGGAGGCGGAGGGTTTGGCCACCCCCTCCCAGCCGAGGGCGGGCGTGACCCAGCGAACCCTTCGGCGCTTGGCGCCCCGCCCAAGTTCCGGCCCGTCGCTCACAGGGACGTGGCCCCGGAGGCTTCAGGGCCCGGGGTCCGCGGTCCCTTGGGCATCGCCCCTGCCCGACCACGCGGCGCTAGGCGCCGCCCGGCCGCATCCCGGGCCGGCCCTCCTGCCCGACAGCAGCTGGCCCGAAGCCACTGGGAGCCACCATCGTGTCGCCACGGCCCCACAGCCCCGGCGAGGCCACCCTTGCCCGCACACCACCCGCCGAGCTCAGGAGCCCGCCCCTGGCGGCCGGCAGGCCCGGGGAAGCGGCCCCTGCCCTCGATCCCGCTCCCGCACACGGCCGCGGCGGCGACACGGCGGGGGCTGGGCTTTTGCCAGAGGGAGCTGTGGAGGGACACACCCACCGGCACACAGGTGGCGGCCCCGGGGCGGGGCGCCGGTGGGGGCGGCCAGGTGCAGGTCGACGGGCTCGCTGGCCGAAGGCACGGCAACCGGGCCCGCGGCGGAGCCTGGGTCCGGGCCAGGCACCCCGGGGGCGTCTGGGGTGCGGCTGCCTTCCAGGGCCGCCTTCTGGCCCCCTGGCGGGCCGGGCCGGCGGGGAGCGCCCCCTCCGGCGCGCGCGCCGTGGTGGGAGGGGACTGAGGAGGCGGGGCCTGCAGCGGGGCCCCGGCGCGGGCGGAGCCGGCGGCCACCGCCCGAGGGCGAGTTAAAGGAGAAGGCGGAGCGGGAGGCAAAAAGCCTACAGCACCCGGTATTCCCAGGCGGTCTCCCATCCAAGTACTAACCAGGCCCGACCCTGCTTAGCTTCCGAGATCAGACGAGATCGGGCGCGTTCAGGGTGGTATGGCCGTAGACGGGACGGGGACGGCGGGCTGCCTCTTGAGGCCCACTTTCGCTGGCGCTTGCGCCTCACAGCCAGCCTGGCGGTCAGCCCGCCCCGGCAGGACCCCGTCGCCCGCCCAGGCAGGGGGAACGGAGGTCTCGGGTACCGGGCGGTGGCGGAGGCGGAGGGTTTGGCCACCCCCTCCCAGCCGAGGGCGGGCGTGACCCAGCGAACCCTTCGGCGCTTGGCGCCCCGCCCAAGATCCGGCCCGTCGCTCACACGGACGTGGCCCCGGAGGCTTCAGGGCCCGGGGCCCGCGGTCCCTTGGGCATCGCCCCTGCCCGCCCACGCGGCGCTAGGCGCCGCCCAGCCGCAGCCCGGGGCGGCCCTCCTGCCCGACAGCAGCTGGCCCGAAACCACTGGGAGCCACCATCGTGTCGCCACGGCCCCTCAGCCCCGGCGAGGCCACCCTTGCCCGCACACCACCCGCCGAGCTCAGGAGCCCGCCCCTGGCGGCCGGCAGGCCCGGGGAAGAGGCCCCTGCCCTCGATCCCGCTCCCGCACACGGCCGCGGCGGCGACACGGCGGGGGGCGGGGCTTTTGCCGGAGGGAGCTGTGGAGGGACACACCCACCGGCACACAGGTGGCGGCCCCGGGGCGGGGCGCCGGAGGGGGCGGCCAGGTGCAGGTCGAGGGGCTCGCTGGCCGAAGGGACGGCAACCGGGCCCGCGGCGGAGCCTGGGTCCGGGCCAGGCACCCTGGGGGCGTCTGGGGTGCGGCTGCCTTCCAGGGCCGCCTTCTGGCCGCCTGGCGGGCCGGGCCGGCGGGGAGCGCCCCCTCCGGCGCGTGCGCCGTGGTGGGAGGGGCCTGAGGAGGAGGGGCCTGCAGCGGGGCCCCGGCGCGGGCGGAGCCGGCGGCCACCGCCCGCGGGCGAGTAAAGGAGAAGGCGGAGCGGGAGGCAAAAAGCCTACAGCACCCGGTATTCCCAGGCGGTCTCCCATCCAAGTACTAACCAGGCCCGACCCTGCTTAGCTTCCGAGATCAGACGAGATCGGGCGCGTTCAGGGTGGTATGGCCGTAGACGGGGGCGGGGACGGCGGGCTGCCTCTTGAGGCCCACTTTCGCTGGCGCTTGCGCCTCACCGCCAGCCTGGCGGTCAGCCCGCCCCGGCAGGACCACGTCGCCCGCCCAGGCAGGGGGAACGGAGGTCTCGGGTACCGGGCGGTGGCGGAGGCGGAGGGTTTGGCCACCCCCTCCCAGCCGAGGGCGGGCGTGACCCAGCGAACCCTTCCGCGCTTGGCGCCCCGCCCAAGATCCGGCCCGTCGCTCACATGGACGTGGCCCCGGAGGCTTCAGGGCCCGGAGCCCGCGGTCCCTTGGGCATCGCACCTGCCCGCCCACGCGGCGCTAGGCGCCGCCCAGCCGCAGCCCGGGCCGGCCCTCCTGCCCGACAGCAGCTGGCCCGAAGCCACTAGGAGCCACCATCGTGTCGCCACGGCCCCTCAGCCCCGGCGAGGCCACCCTTGCCCGCACACCACCCGCCGAGATCAGGAGCCCGCCCCTGGCGGCCGGCAGGCCCGGGGAAGCGGCCCCTGCCCTCGATCCCGCTCCCGCACCCGGCAGCGGCGGCGACACGGCGGGGGGCGGGGCTTTTGCCGGAGGGAGCTGTGGAGGGACACACCCACCGGCACACAGGTGGCGGCCCCGTGGCGGGGCGCCGGTGGGGGCGGCCAGGTGCAGGTCGACGGGCTCGCTGGCCGAAGGGACGGCAACCGGGCCCGCGGTGGAGCCTGGGTCCGGGCCAGGCACCCCGGGGGCGTCTGGGGTGCGGCTGCCTTCCAGGGCCGCCTTCTGGCCGCCAGGCGGGCCGGGCCGGCGGGGAGCGCACCCTCCGGCGCGCGCGCCGTGGTGGGAGGGGCCTGAGGAGGCGGGGCCTGCAGCGGGGCCCCGGCGCGGGCGGAGCCGGCGGCCACCGCCCGCGGGCGAGTTAAAGGAGAAGGCGGAGCGGGAGGCAAAATGCCTACAACACCCGGTATTCCCAGGCGGTCTCCCATCCAAGTACTAACCAGGCCCGACCCTGCTTAGCTTCCGAGATCAGACGAGATCGGGCGCGTTCAGGGTAGTATGGCCGTAGACGGGGGCGGGGACGGCGGGCTGCCTCTTGAGGCCCACTTTCGCTGGCGCTTGCGCCTCACCGCCAGCCTGGCGGTCAGCCCGCCCCGGCAGGACCCCGTCGCCCGCCCAGCCAGGGGGAACGGAGGTCTCGGGTACCGGGCGGTGGCGGAGGCGGAGGGTTTGGCCACCCCCTCCCAGCCGAGGGCGGCGTGACCCAGCGAACCCTTCGGCGCTTGGCGCCCCGCCAAGATCCCGCCCGTCGCTCACAGGGACGTGGCCCCGGAGGCTTCAGTGCCCGGGGCCCGCGGTCCCTTGGGCATCGCCCCTGCCCGCCCACGCGGCGCTAGGCGCCGCCCAGCCGCAGCCCGGGCCGGCCCTCCTGCCCGACAGCAGCTGGCCCGAAGCCACTGGGAGCCACCATCGTGTCGCCACGGCCCCTCAGCCCCGGCGAGGCCACCCTTGCCCGCACACCACCCGCCGAGCTCAGGAGCCCGCCCCTGGCGGCCGGCAGGCCCGGGGAAGCGGCCCCTGCCCTCGATCCCGCTCCCGCACCCGGCCGCGGCGGCGACACGGCGGGGGGCGGGGCTTTTGCCGGAGGGAGCTGTGGAGGGACACACCCACCGGCACACAGGTGGCGGCCCCGGGGCGGGGCGCCGGTGGGGGCGGCCAGGTGCAGGTCGAGGGGCTCGCTGGCGGAAGGCACGGCAATCGGGCCCGCGGCGGAGCCTGGGTCCGGGCCAGGCACCCCGGGGGCGTCTGGGGTGCGGCTGCCTTCCAGGGCCGCCTTCTGGCCGCCTGGCGGGCCGGGCCGGCGGGGAGCGCCCCCTCCGGCGCGCGCGCCGTGGTGGGAGGGGCCTGAGGAGGCGGGGCCTGCAGCGGGGCCCCGGCGCGGGCGGAGCCGGCGGCCACCGCCCGCGGGCGAGTTAAAGGAGAAGGCGGAGCGGGAGGCAAAAAGCCTACAGCACCCGGTATTCCCAGGCGGTCTCCCATCCAAGTACTAACCAGGCCCGACCCTGCTTAGCTTCCGAGATCAGACGAGATCGGGCGCGTCCAGGGTGGTATGGCCGTAGACGGGGGCGGGGACGGCGGGCTGCCTCTTGAGGCCCACTTTCGCTGGCGCTTGCGCCTCACCGCCAGCCTGGCGGTCAGCCCGCCCCAGCAGGACCCCGTCGCCCGCCCAGGCAGGGGGAACGGATGTCTCGGGTACCGGGCGGTGGCGGAGGCGGAGGGTTTGGCCACCCCCTCCCAGCCGAGGGCGGGCGTGACCCAGCGAACCCTTCGGCGCTAGGCGCCCCGCCCAAGATCCGGCCCGTCGCTCACAGGGACGTGGCCCCGGAGGCTTCAGGGCCCGGGGCCCGCGGTCCCTTGGGCATCGCCCCTGCCCGCCCACGCGGCGCTAGGCGCCGCCCAGCCGCAGCCCGGGCCGGCCCTCCTGCCCGACAGCAGCTGGCACGAAGCCACTGGGAGCCACCATCGTGTCGCCACGGCCCCTCAGCCCCGGCGAGGCCACCCTTGCCCGCACACCACCCGCCGAGCTCAGGAGCCCGCCCCTGGCGGCCGGCAGGCCCGGGGAAGCGGCCCCTGCCCTCGATCCCGCTCCCGCACCCGGCAGCGGCGGCGACACGGCGGGGGGCGGGGCTTTTGCCGGAGGGAGCTGTGGAGGGACACACCCACCGGCACACAGGTGGCGGCCCCGGGGCGGGGCGCCGGTGGGGGCGGCCAGGTGCAGGTCGACGGGCTCGCTGGCCGAAGGGACGGCAACCGGGCCCGCGGCGGAGCCTGGGTCCGGGCCAGGCACCCCGGGGGCGTCTGGGGTGCGGCTGCCTTCCAGGGCCGCCTTCTTGCCGCCTGGCGGGCCGGGCCGGCGGGGAGCGCCCCCTCCGGCGCGCGTGCCGTGGTGGGAGGGGCCTGAGGAGGCGGGGCCTGCAGCGGGGCCCCGGCGCGGGCGGAGCCGGCGGCCACCGCCCGCGGGCGATTTAAAGGAGAAGGCGGAGCGGGAGGCAAAAAGGCTACAGCACCCGGTATTCCCAGGCGGTCTCCCATCCAAGTACTAACCAGGCCCGACCCTGCTTAGCTTCCGAGATCAGACGAGATCGGGCGCGTTCAGGGTAGTATGGCCGTAGACGGGGGCGGGGACGGCGGGCTGCCTCTTGAGGCCCACTTTCGCTGGCGCTTGCGCCTCACCGCCAGCCTGGCGGTCAGCCCGCCCCGGCAGGACCCCGTCGCCCGCCCAGGCAGGGGGAACGGAGGTCTCGGGTACCGGGCGGTGGCGGAGGCGGAGGGTTTGGCCACCCCCTCCCAGCCGAGGGCGGGCGTG